>NW_010296115.1:81462-98660 GCF_000700745.2 Antrostomus carolinensis
TTAACAATTTACAAGGGAGGCAGTCAGAGAAAGACAACCAGTGATATCTGCAGGGGAAATTGCTATGGATGAAAAACTTGATATTTACATAACAGAAGATGAAAATAATTGTGACATGATTCTTATTTTCTTGCTGGTATGTCAGTTTTGAGAACTGACATTTTCAAAGCTTTTCCTGCAGCCAGTAGACACTGGAAACTCATGTTTTATTGTCATGTATGAATGGAAACTACTCTTTAAAAGCCTGTGGGAGACTCTGGAAAATATAACAAATATTTCCAAGCTTTCTTTCTTCACAGGTACTTCTAATTTTCTATCTACACGTATGAATAAAACACAAACATTAAGAGTGGAAAAACAGATTACCTTATCTTTATATTTTGTTTGATTTTCAGGTAGGACAATTACATTTATTGTTTTTCAAACTCACTGTACTTAAGTACCTTAAAATTAGAGGTGTTAGGTAACATGAGTAATATTCTGAACCAGTTAAGAGGACTGTAAATCTATTGAGCTAAGTTGCCTAATTTATTTCCTTTTGAGAATTTGTTTCAATGTTAATCACAAGTGAAACTCCTTTTTCTTTCCTGCTTTGGTTTCACAGGTGTGAAATTTCAGAAGTTAATACTGGTTCTTTTTTATTTCTAGTCCACTCTTCCTCCTCGAAAAATTCAAGTTTCTACTACCTTTCAATCACAAGAAGTGACACATGGACTGAGGAAAACAATGCCAGGCTCTGATTTTCAGAGTTTTCTTTCTTTGTAAGGGCAGATTGTAGCCACACCAATAGTGAACAGCTGGTCAAGAGCAGACCCCCAAACTGAACATCATCCTTGACTTTTTTCTACTAT
This sequence comes from Antrostomus carolinensis, assembly GCF_000700745.2. Classification (NCBI taxonomy): domain Eukaryota; kingdom Metazoa; phylum Chordata; class Aves; order Caprimulgiformes; family Caprimulgidae; genus Antrostomus; species Antrostomus carolinensis. The sequence goes on from NW_010296115.1 coordinate 82,314, forward strand.
CCTTGTGGGATCAAGCTAGGAAAAAAGAAGTATCTGTCAAGAATAGCCACAGCGAGCTGGGACCACAAGTATAACTCATTTGCAACATCACTTTTGCATACACAAACATAGGTCAGATCATTACACATCTGCTTATTGCATGAATAATTTATTGCACTAAATACAAAATTATCATAAAAGAAGCTTGAAGTTAAACTGCCTTTTTTTTGCTGGCAGGTATGTCGGGCATGAATTTAGACTCATTACTTGGTGCTGGGCCTAATACCATTTGCTGCTTGCTCTACTGTATTATCAGCAGTGATAAGGGGTGAAAATAAAGAGTTATGCACAAATGCCAAAATAAAAGGGCCCTTATTTTTTTAAGATATCTTGGGATAAAACCTATAGCCCTCCAGCTAGCTTTATTCATGCCTTTCTTTAAGGGCAAATTTCCCATCACAGAAGCTTGCACTGGGTGAGAAAACTGTATAAATGAAAGCCACCTGCCCAAATATATTCAGCTTCAATATTAGACAGTGATTAACACTGATAATACTTGCAGTGCTGGACAGTGTCTTCCAGGTGCTGTGTGCATGCAAGGCACAGATAGTTCAGGGGCAGGGTATCCTGAGAATTCTGCCAGTGTTAAAATCCCATGTGAAAGGTAGAGAAGCTTGCACAAAGCAAATGAGCTGTGTGTACACATAACACAGGAACAGTGCCAGAAACTGAACATCAGACCCTGCTGCCTTGACCTCACATCTACCTTTACTTCCCTTAGGCTTTCAGGTGACTGAAACCTACAGAAGAAACAAAAGAACAGGCTGAAACTGTTCCTCCAGTTCTCACCACAAAAAAAGGAACAATCTGCACAGAAATTACATTGTCTGGGTACTGCTTCAAGCGAGGCATCAGGATGCCCTGAAAGATATAATAAAATTTTGCCATATTCAAGCCCTATGTATAAAATACCTGCATAGCAAAAAAGATGAGTTCTTCACTCATTTTTCCCTAGTACATTCATTGTTGTTCCTTTCAAATGTCCCTTTCTATGGCTCCATTTTCTCACATGTACCACAGGGATAAAGACACTCAGGGCTAAGTCACGCACAGGCACCTTAAGCTCTCTGAGTTGCCAGATTTGGCACTGGAGCCACAGGAGCCCTTTGCTCCCTGGATCAGCAGCTGGAGGTCAGAGAAGTCCCTTGAGGCACTTTTATGTCAGCTGGACTGTACTCCTGGGTTATGGAGTCAGCGGGGATCTGCACAGGGCAGCCAATGGTACAAATCAGGCTGCCTTGCAGTGATCTACCTACTCCAAATGTAAGACACCTTTATGGTGAACATCTTGATGCAGCTTAGTGAATTTGAAGTGGAATTCCACTGTTCTCATCCTTTAAGAAGTTTTGTTACCTATGAATGAAAAGCATCTTTTCAAAGCTAGGCATTATGAATGCTTTAGCTCTGAGATGAATCTTCTTTTCTTCCTCAATAAACTAAGCTATTTCTGCATGTACACATAAAAAGATTATACATATTTTTAACAGTGTCTTACTGTGTACAACTCCTATATTCTGTTTATTTCTGAAGGACTCTGTCTGCAAGTGTATTTGGCTCAATCTGCTGTAATGGTTTTAGCAATAGAAAATTGCAAGGCTGACATTACTGCTGACTCAAATGGACCCTTTGGCTTGAATTCCTCTTAATGATAAATACCCCAAAATCTTTCCACATTTTTTTTCGTAAGTATGCAAACATAGATTCAAATGAAAGTGATGATTGCTGACAAATTTGTTGCTCAATCCTTAGCAATATGAAGGAGCTATTTCAGGAGCCTTTTTTTCTTATTTTTCCCTAATGCAAAAATGCCAGATACTGATTTACCAAGTGCTGCAGAGCAGATGTAACAGGCAGTGCCAAGACCAGATTCACAGGTCTTATTCCTAAGTAATGAAAAGAAAAATAAATGTAGCGACAAAGCTCAAAACATCACTATAAACAAGTTCACTTGAATTAGGTTAAGTTCCAAAGCTCTTTATTATTATTGTTGCTGTTGTTTTGGGGTTTTTTTCCTTAGCCTCCCACTATGCGTAAATTTTCCTGTCTCTAATGGATAAACTAAAACTCGTTAGATGAGAGCATTAATTCTTCTGCTTTATCTGCTGGAAAAGACATCCTTTCACCAAGGAGGAAAAGAGCTGCAGTGACCTCTGTTGATGGAATTAAGCAATGTAGTTAAAGATCCAAAAAGGAAAGGTGACACATTCAAATCCTCTGCTAGGATTAAATAGGACCAAAAGTAAACTGTGCAAAGAGGGAGCAGCTTTTGGGTTGTATACGAAAATGACTATTTCCCAACACCCACTGAAGTCAGAATCCGCATCAGGATAGTTGCCTTTTAAAAATGATGTTTAGACAATTTGTTCCTTTTTAGTGTGGAATTAAAAACTATTGGCATGAAGATAGAGGACATAACACACTAGTGGAGATGTGGTTTTCTGAAGTGCTATACTGCATTCCAGGAGTTTGTATCACCAAAGGAAAACATCATGCCTGTATGTATTACGTGATCTGCATTTAGTGACCGGTTGCCTGTGCCAGCCTGACACACGGTATTCTTGAAATTTTGAGGCAAAGAAGCTTTCCAGTTGGCGGGCTGCCTATGGCACAGAGAAGTATCTAGGAACTGTCATGCCTTTATGACCAAGAATTTGGAACATGACTCTATGGGCTAGTTCTGATCCAGGAAAATAATTAAACAAGTAAATACTCACAAGGATCCAGACCTTAACACTTAACTTCAAGATTGGGAATAGTCTCAGTAAAGCCAAGCATTTAAGGATTGATCCTGTACAAATAAAGTTACTGAAATCAATAAGAAAACTTCCACTAAGAGCTAAGTAGCTCGTGGAAATTGGAGTATCATGCTCTTATTTTATTCAGACTTGTGCTTTTGCTAAGGACTACTCAGTATTAAACAGAGACATAAATGAGGTTCAGGGCTTCATACTATTAAAGATATTACCAACCTGTCCAGTAAACAACTGGTACTCTCACCATTTGGCTTTTCTAGGAGCCACAGCAATACAGATTGGTATATTTTTCCTTCTATGTCCAATGTTATGGCAAGTCTAACCATGATCACAAAGCTGGGAGTTTTCCCAGTTCAGGTATTTCAATTTGTTACTGCTTCCACCAGAGCCTGAGAAGTTTTATTTTTAGTATACTTTCCAGAACCACTGCTGTCCCTCTGTTCCTAAAACATCCTTCTCACAAGAGACAAATAGATATTGATAATGTAACTTTACTAGTATCCACTACATTATCCTTGTTCAGGCTTTGTAGAGAATAATTTCTGCAAGTGTAAGGAGGGAAAAAAGTCAAGTTCATTCTGGTTTTAATAAAGAGTATGAAAAGCTATACATAAAGCAGTATCTTATTTTGATATAGATAAGATCAGGAAATGAAATAATAGATCAGTACACTATGATATCATTAACTAGATATTAGAGGTGTACTTGCTCTGCCAGTCTAAGAACATCAAGATACACAAAATGTAGAGTATTACAATAAATCCTAGTTTGCATACATTATAGATGCCACAAATGTAATGGCATCTTATACAAATTTCACAATAAAGCCAAATATCATAGCTACTTATGTGAGAACTTCACGTTGTCAGGCATGATGGAAATATTGATGTATCTTCCATATATAATTAATGATCCTGGTGAAGATCTTCATCAACTTCTGGGAAATTATGTCTGTTTTTTTTTCCACTCTGCGTAAGTCTGACAAATTTTTGTGGGGAGTGGTCAGGATAAGAAGTACAGCTTGGTGGTAGGTTGGATAAAAGATTTATTTGCCTCAATATATTTAGCATCCTACAAAGACATTTTAATGGTAAGGGAATCCAGTTACCCACTCACTCTTCTAAAGATAATCCAAGAAAAGTCTCTATTCCTGGTACAGTTTATCCATTCAGTAAATTAATTCTATATTAGAATAGCACATAGAACTATCCTATATAAAGAATAATTATTTTCTGCCAAGCTTACCTTGTGATAGGACAACTTTCTTTTTTAGGTTGCTTGACATAATTCTAAAACAAACATTTGTAATATTGTATATAGCTACAAATTTTGCTCTGAAGGCTGAAATTGCCCATTCTCTGATATCTGTGGTAAAGCTGAGCCCCAGTTCCACATCATTAGCTTTGCTGCCTCAGGTATGTTTTGGGAAGCAGGTTGTGACTCAAAAGGAATCAAATATCTTATTGCCATTTTTCTACTGCACATTCTTATTACCCAGCATTCAGGCTTTATAATTTAGGTTTTTTTCCAGTCCAATCTTACAGTGCATTTATGAACAAATTCCTGAGTGGTTATTTATGTACCAGTCTTCAGAGGTCAGCTCTTTTGGCTTATCTTATAGAAGAGAAAGGAAAAAGTCAGCAATCATCTTTTTTTACATCTGGAAAAGTATCTTTTTTCATACAATTATAACTGTTTGACAGGAATTTGCTCAAAGTTAAAGAATATCTTTGGATGGAGATTAAAAATGGAAAATTACATCTTCAGAGATGTACTTTTCTTTAAATTACTAGTATGTGAAAACTGTTTTGGAACTTAAATTGCTGCTACAGACTTACTACAAAATAAACTTTGCAATAAACCCTGGCTGATCCTTATCTATAACCAAAAATCTCCACACTGGCAAGAGTATAATATAGGGTGAAATCATATTCGGATTTGTATTTTTTTGCAACTGAGTTCAACAAGGCAGGATTTTCTCTTTCAAGCAGCCCCAAACTGCTCCTCCTCTGTGTATGTGGAGATTATCTGGATCTTGCAATAATTGCTGGTTGGGTCAATTGCTTGTTTTTTTACAGTGAGGAGACTTACATACTTTCTGGTTTTGGCCTCACACAGAACCATTCGGGGATGATTTCTCAGAGTAAAGTGGACAGTCCAAACCTAGAGTTTGAGTGACCTCCTGAGTTAGAAGCCAACTTCTCTGCTCAGTGCCATCTCTGAACCCTAACAATTATGCCTGTTTCCAAAAACTGCATCTGAACCTGCCATTCTTTTGACCATTGTGATTTTGGCAATTTACATCTCTCTGCTCATCCTGTTTTAGCATGCTGCAGGTGGGACAAACCTAAGGCTCAGTCTCATGAGAGAAGGCTTTGTCAAAAGCTCTCAGAGTAGCAACCACTCCAAAGTTGATGATAGGTAAAATCCCTTTTCATCACAGAATCACAGGATGGTTGAGAAGGGACCTCTGGAGGTCATCTAGTCCAACCCCTCATCCATGGTTCCTTTATCCTATTGTAAGTAGTCACTGGGAGAAGATCTGGACAATGCACACAGCTACAAGTCTCTTAGCAATGGCCAAAATCCATATTCCAACCCAGCACTGTAAGAAAAAATAATGAAAAGAAGTACATGCAGTGAACAATGAGGGAGGACACACCTTGCTCAGCTTGACCGGTGATTTTGATAGCAGCAGCAGGATAAATGAGGCATTGGAATCCACCACATCTGGCTTCAGATGTGTGCACCAGCCTATCAACCCGGGGCTCTTTTCATGCTCAGCTGTAAGAGGCAGCGTCTACAGGCAATGATTGATGGGCCTGTACCAGGAAGCAACAAGTAGACCCGTTTGAAGTGCCTGCTTTCCAGGAGCCCTAAATAGAGCCCAGGGTGACAAACTGTGACAGGGATTCCATTGCTAAAGGACAGATGAGCCGCTCTGAAAATAAAATCATGACTACCTTTTACTAAAGAGTTGAAAGAGTTTTAATAGATTTTGGTCTTTCTATGAGCAGCATGTGTACACATTTTATGTGACGCTAGGGTTGAGCTTGTGAGCAGTTGTTAAAAGCACACTGATACTTTTTACTGTAGTTCTGTACCCAGACACTTGCATTAGCTCTACAAAAGCAATTTCCAGAACCAAACCAGTAGTATCAAATCTGTATCATGAGCGCTGCACTCATGTTCATCTAAGAAGCGCAGCTATTTTGCCCTAGGAACCTATCTGCCCACATGGCTATTGTCCTGACCTAGTCTGGGATTCCCACTGCCAGGGCTGCACTACATGTAGGATCAAAAATTTGTTAGTATCTCACTGCTGGACTTCAGGCAGCCTTCAAATTTTAAGGCATTTTACTTCTACAATAGAAAACACAGGTCAGATTGATTCTTCTTTCCTCTCTGAGGTTTTTCAGATAACTAGCTGCTCTGTTTTATTTCAAACATTGTGGGATGGTTTTTGCTACCATTACAGGACTGGCACCAACATGGTCTAGCTGAGATGAGAACCAAACTGCCTATGTGACAAACGTCCTCACAAGACAAGCAGAGGTTGATTGCATAGGACTGATATGCAGCCTCTGCTCCTCTTCTCAGAACTGGTGTTATTATTTTCACGGCATTTTCCAAGGTACCTGCAAACAGAAAAGGGGATTCACTTACCTCTATGTATAAAGACATGATAACCCCTTTTGCCAATCCTTTTAGAAATTTTGCTACTTCCTTTTTTTGGCAGTACATTGCTTCCTTGGGAGGATAGATGCAGTGTCACACAGGAGGAGTTCAAAAAAATACCAGTAGTTAATGACTATGAACATAATTGCTCCACCTTTTTTTCCATGACGTAATGTTCCAAGAAAGACTGTTTCACAAGAAAGCAATCAGGGGCAGGTTAAAATACAAGGAAATTGATATCATCTTCTCAATAAAGTAATGCTATCCTGACATGGCTTCTGTGAGTAGAGTTGTTTGTTGTAGGTGTTGGAAGGCACTTTACCATGCCTCTGCACTTTTCTGCTATGTTTATTAAAATGGTTTTCTTGAGGTTTTGTTTGTTTGTTTGTTTTTTTTCTGTTTTTTGGGTTTTTTTTTACCTTTGTACAGCCTTTTCTCTGATTAAAAGGTATGCTCACATTTTGATCCCCATATGTAATTCTGGGACTAAATCCTACTGCTTTTGTTTATAACTTGTAAATGCTTGGAATTGGTAGGACAAGGAGCAATGGGTGTAAGCTGGAACACAGGAGGTGCCACTTAAACTTGAGAAGAAACTTCTTTACGGTGAGGGTGACAGAGCACTGGAACAGGCTGCCCAGGGAGGTTGTGGAGTCTCCTTCTCTGGAGACATTCAAGACCCGCCTGGACGCCTTCCTGTGTAATTTCGTTTAGGTTCCTGCTCCGGCAGGGGGATTGGACTGGATGATCTTTTGAGGTCCCTTCCAATCCCTAACATTCTGTGATTCTGTGATTCTGTGAATTAAGTTGAGAACTATAAGTATCTATGCCATAAAATACAGGAGCAGATTCCAGTTGCAATATCTGCACTCATGAAGGAGGGGAGAAATAATTTAAAATGTAAGACTGTTGATCAGAGCATGTAAATATATAGATATATATATATAAAATACCTATATATATAAAAGGAAAAGAGGCTGGCTGTTAGACCATGCAGAAGTAGTAAATTTGTTCTCTACTGAACTGCTAGTATGCCAGTATAATCAAACTCAGAATACCGGTAGTTAGAGAGGGTATGGGAGTCAAAGTGATACTGATGATTACCAAAGGACTGTGACCACTGAAAAGGTTCATCAGATCTTTCCAGTGGTTTAAGTTTCATATGTCTTTCATTTAAAAAGTTTATCAAATGCTGTGAAAGTTAACTGAAGTAATTTCACTGAGGCAAAGAAGATTTGCCATCTTCCTTATGATGCCTGTGTGTCCAGTTTGTTTCTATAGCAGTCATCAACCATCAGTTTGTTAACAAATGTTCCCACTCATCTGGAAGGTTTCCAATGAAGTTGCCACATTTTCCATTCCTGAAAGCTCCTGTATCCATCTTCCCAATTTAAAATGTCATTACAGTTCTTTGAAAAGTTTTATAGTATTAGTAACTCATCCTATTACTTTTTTTTTTTTACTTGGAAAACTCTGATAATGAAAATATATATTTTTACACCCTTTTGGAAGGTTAAATGAGGCATGGGGTTCAAGATCTCTGAGATCAAGATAAATCTCTTTCTATAAAACAAAGGATTTTGATGCTTGGCTGCTGCTCACTCTAACCACTACAATATTGAATATTTTAGGCTGAGGTTCTGTTAACCCCATGTACTAATACTATTCCACTTGGGAAGTGCTAAAAACCAGGCTGCAGTTTAGGGAGGGTTTCACGTGCAGCTGAATGCTGTACCCTTTACCTCCAGAGTGGAGAGGCAGAGTTTAACAGCCATAGTCCTTTTGACTTTCTGTTTATGGTGCCTACAGGGAACTTCAAACCAAAGGCTTTCTTTTAACTGTCACAGCCTCACTGACTGTACTCTCCCAAACACACTTTATCTTTAGGCAGCAATGTGGAGGGTGGACTTTCCCATGATATTTCTTCTTGAATGAACGAATGAATGATTTTCATTAATTTCTAACCTGATTGCTCTGTGCTAACTTTCCCAAGGACAGGATTATGTGAAGAGGTGAGGAAGATTTATTTTTACACAGGACTTTGGAACAGCAATGAACTGGACTAATTTTTATTGAAAACAAGCCATATATAACATTCTGTATAAAATCTAAAGCCAAACTTCCACCAAGTCAAGTGGAAAACCTATGTTCACACCAGTTGTCTACTGATCACAAAGCCAAGCAGCTGAGATGAACAGTTAAAGATTCTGCAAGGGTTTATTAACCTTCTGCAATGAAAATATGGTGACATAAGAGATGCAAGCAATGGCTAATTAACTTCAGTGAGTATTCTGGATAAAGAGAAATAAGAAAATCAGGGAGAGATAAACCAAACATAAGCTCAAGCCACTGAAAATAAGTAAAGAGTTCATAAACTCCTGAAATGTGTATTTCTGAATCCTAACAGAAAGTTATACATAGTGTATAGAAAATATCTACTCTAGGTTTCTTCTTTTTCTAGATAACATATGCACACCATTTAACTCCTGAATTCACAGAATTAGGTAGTTAATTCTTTGGCTGACCACTGCAGCAATTCACAAACTACCTTCTAGTGTAACTCAAACTGCAGAACACTTTCTTTGTATTGGGGCTCCTTCTGCTTCAGCTGTCAGGAACATTTCCCTGGCTTCAGTGGGATATGTGTAGCATCACCCACGACAGAGCTTTGAGAATTGTGGAGGATCTAAGGGAGTTTTTTAAGCCATTGCTAAAGGATGGTTCCTCTCAGCTCAGTGATGACCATTGCTGGACAGCTCTGACTGAGCAAACACAGGCTGCCTGTATTTGTATCTTGCAGGTGGGTTCTTGGTATAATGGGGAGAGACAAGAGGGTGTCAGAAACCAAGGGACAGGTGAGAAAGGGGCCATGGGATGAACAGCTCCCTGTACTACTCATACACATAGCAATTTCAGCTACTGGTTATAAACTGATCTGCATCACTGACCAGAGGATGGTGTTCTGTAAGGCACCCTACTAGATATATTTCCATGCTTCTTCTGAAGATCTGAGTCCTTTTAGAAAAGCCATTATCAAGGACCTAAATCTAACCTGCTATGCCTAAACAAACCACCTCGTGTTGTTGAAGGGGGAAGCAGACTTTAGGCTGTGCTTATGAGCTGAGTGGAAGCACGGAGAAGAAAGCTCCTGAGCCAGAGGAACTGGTTATGGTAGGAAATTCTGAGAGTAAGATGGCAGTTGATTTGATTCAAGACAGAGCACAGACTGGACATGTTTTTTGCTTGCTTCAGAACTGCTTGAAAAACATGGTAACATTTTTTTTAAATGAAATTTTCTTCAAGGAAACAAAACTAAACAAAACCAAACCAACCCCTCAGCATTTTTGAAAGCAACATTTGCTCAACACGCTTGTGCCATTAATCTACTGACAAGGAATGAGCAGGAAATTTAGCTTAGCAGAAGTCCTCCTAGGACTCCAACAGCCTTTACCTTGCCCTTTGCAAACAGAGGTTACACCTCTACGCTTAAAAGGTTGCCAGAGTTACAAATATAGGCTACAGCACTAAAGGAATCACTTCAGTCACCAACTCCAACACTGGAATTCAAGGGAAAACAATTAAAAATATGTTTATAAAGCTATCAAACTCTGCTTTCAAAGGAAAATTCTTGTTGTTGGTCATGATGCCATTGTAAGGCTGAAACTGGAGGCACTCTTTTAGCCATTAACTTTTTTCCCCCAAAAGTTAAACATTTAAATTAGTATTTCTGTATTCATGGCAGTAACAGCTGCTAGGACTTGAGAACAGTGGCTACTTTTGACAGCCAGCGTGGGGACACAGCCTCAGAAATCATTCAATGACTAAGTGTCCTGGTGCAGAATGAACTAAAGAGGGAATTTACAGTTTAAACATTAAACATGTTGCTTAGCTATTAAACAATTAGATTGTTCTAATCCTTAAGAGATGGAGACCAGTCTGTCATCTCTGGTTCTGAGTTTCCAGCAAATGCGCCCAACAATGTCATTTTCCAGTGACATTCAGATCACCTGGAACACAAGTAATGAAAGAAAGGAAAAACGGCACAAACCTGCTCCAGGCAGCTCCTCTCGATTTTGCCTATTTTAGGAACAGAAGAAGTGCACTTTACTTTCAAATAATGGCAAAAATTAATTTCATGGGTTATTAGCCTTCCTGGGTTGCAAGTGTCCCTCTGGAGCTAGAAACATCACTTAGACCTGTAGGTCCCTTTTTGTTCTTTGGGCTGATATTTAATGCTGATGCCCTGCAGCACTTCAAAAACTTCTCCGTTATTTTGTATGAGGCACAAAATGCTCTCCCAGAGCTTCCTGGCTGAACCCACTACAGATGCTTACTCATGGTGAGCACAAGTACCTGTGCACACACCAGCCAGCTGGAGAAGACCTTAGGAGAAGTCTTTGGGAGATCATTCACAGGGGTGCAATTACTTGATACCCAGATTAGCTCTGGCCCTAGGGAGGTGGTTGCCCACAATCCGCAGAAGCAGCAGCACATTGCTCCCTCAGGGCTTGACACTGGAATATCTGTCACCAGTGCTCTGGAGCAGCAGTTCCTGCATGCAGACTCAGGAGACAGCCTCAAAAAAGCAAAGTTCATTACTCTGAATTCAGCGCTGGTCATCTCTGCTCTGCACCACAAACTCATGCTCAGCTTTGCTGCTGCTTCATTCATGGGGCTGCTTTGGAAGACAAAAAAAATAGCTCTGCTTCTTCCTTCCTGCTCCGCTCCTGGAGTCATGTAGCCTGCTGCTCCTGACACTCCTCGAGTTCTGGAAAATTAGGCGGTTGCCACTACCTGTGCCCTCTCAACCCTTTCCAATTTAAAAACTGAGTTGTGCAGACACAACAGTTAACACCATAAGGGCCTTAAAGCAGCCTACCAAAGTTCAGACCTGCATAAGTAAATTGCTGCCATTAAAGAGCTCATATTAGGAAGGTATAATGCCTCTGGTAGACCTGGTTTATGGGGACGGTTGCTAAGCAGCCCTGGAAAAGGCTGCAGAAAAACACATCCTCAATGGACTATTGATTTCATATAATAAATCACTTGATAGCTGAGATATTCTTTCACTAATTAGTGGGTTTAGAGACAGAGTTACACAGTCAAGGCCCTGATGACATAGTCCTCATAAAAAGTATCCAATCTCTAATGGAAGAGAGATTTTGAGAAATGTTTGCTAGTGTAATGCACACAGGTGAGTGACCAGCTTCTCTCCCAGAGAAAATAACTCTCAGTCAAGCATGTTTGTATTTTATAAGCCTTACATCTCCACTGAAGCTATTTCTAAATAAGTAAAAGTGTTCTATGCCACCTCTTTTGTGTCTGTTCTCCCTTAACTCTTTTGTACCACAGGCACAGGTTTTCCCTGCGTTACTGTGATTCCCAAGCAGCTGCGGATGTCAAGAAGAACTGACTTTTTAACTGAGGTATCCCCAAAACTTCCTTCTTTGTTCCAACATAAATGCTTGAATTTTTAACAAATTTATTTTAGCAACACGCTGATGTATTTCAGCAAGACGATCTTGTTTTACACTTTTTACACTCGTTTTACACGTCAGAGAAAATTTAAGAAGCATGCAACCTAAAAGCTCCTCTACACAAAGTTAATTTCCATCAAAATAAAATATAATCAGTAGAATAAATATATAAATATATATCTGCTGAAAATGTCTGTTCAAACTAAAACAGCAATTAAGATTATGGACAAATGTTTATTAATATATCTATTATTTTTCCCCCAACTATTTTGGTTTTTTGATTGCATTTACTAGAGAACACCTGTCACATCATTGCTTGTAGGAGATCCAACCATTGAAGTAGTCACAACAACATTTTCCAGAAATGCTTCCTTGATATCAAAGAGACTTCAGAACATGAAGTACAAAAATATGACCCCATAATTTTTAGGGAATCCCTAAAAGTGGAGCTAAATTTATGATACAGTGAAAATTTTCATTTGTTCAAATCAGCATTTTTTTTTCATTGTGAAAGCAGTTTTGATAATAGCAATAATGATAGATGTTTTCCTACTATACAAATAAAGCTGGATTAATGTAAACAGATGATGTACAACCCTGTAACTCAAAGCCTTGCCTACAGTGAAAAGATCCCCATGCTTACTATGGCAAAGGTAAAACTAAACTGTCTGTGTGAACCACCCGAGTTGATGCAAACCTGCACGGTGTGACTGCCAGTGCCTCTCTTTCCCGAACAGCACGCCGTGGGTAGCCTGAGCAGTTCCTTTCTCTGGTAGTAATTTCCAGTACTAATCAATAAATGGATTAAAAGGTAAACAAGCTGAATTATGTGAGTTACTATCCTGATGTAGAAAATAGCATGTATTTTGTGACGTGAAATGCTGTTATCTGGTAAAACAGACAATGGCTGTGAGCAGAATTAGAGAGATGAAAGTACACCAGGGTGCAGATGGCATGGCACAGCGTGGGCAACAAGGCATTGCTGGGGGCATAGTGGGAAGGTCCTCTATGGATCAGTCACCATCAGGCACATGCGACGTACGTACTTTCTGCTTGTGCTATCATTGAAATGGTGCGGAGTGACCCGACAGAAAATTGTTCTGAAGTGGGAGCAGATGCATTGAGCTGTCAGGGGCAGAGCCATGACGAGACACCGTGGCGCCACGGACACACCTTCACGTCTCCTCCATCACTCTCCCTGCCTGAGGGGACCCCCTCCCTCCCCTTTCCAGGCAGCTTTGGGACTTGGCAATATTTTTCTCTATATGGCAATGTCCCCAGCCATGCCCTCAAGAGGAGCTGCTTATTGTGCAGATACCGGCAGGGCTGGGTGCAGCACGAGTGGTGGTGGAGGCGAGCAAAGCTGTTGCTGCTGTCTCCTACAGCCTGGGTGAAGCAGAGGTAATGGAAATATCATATCCAGGCAAAACTCTGCCTGGATTTAAAGACCTCCCACCAGTGGTGAAACCCTTCAGCATCTGTGGGAACAGCTGCACAGGGCTGGTGGCAATGAAAAGCAGCAGATGCTGCAAATACTGAGAGAAAGTCCACAAGACTTTCAGCAGCTTATACTGTATTGAGCTTCACTGCATCTATTTCATCAAGCTGCAAAGTCAAATATGGTCCACTTCCCTGCTGTATCATGCTACCCTGTAAAGGCAATTCCTATCTAAATGCTGGATATTCTCATCTATACAATCCATCTATAAAATAAATTATTTTGGTGCAACAATACAAAGTATCAACTCTAGTAATTAATCTCAACTCCAGTTTTCTTTGCTCTCCCATTTTTTGGGGGGTCTGTGTCAATGTACTGTTTCTTTTTTTTTTAATTATTGTCATGTAAGTCAAGTTACCAGCCTCAGGATTAATGACATCTTTCCCTCTTTTTTTCCCTTCCCATTTACCAACTTCTCATTTTCCTATTATTATTAAAAAAAATAATTAGCCTAGTATTCAGACCCACAGCAGTGTCAAAGCCAGAAGAATTTCTGTTGTGCATGCCTTTTTATTTTTGGAGAGGAGGAAAGTAAGAGGACAAATAATGGCAAATATGTGGATGGTGCTTCAAGGAAGGGTCCATATTCCTGTGTCTGGGAGAAATGTTGTGACTGTAAAGGCATGACCTGGGTGCCAAAGCATCACCCTGTCTCTGCCAGTCCACAGCAGCCAGGTTCTGTCATCCCTCTCTGCCTGTAATGAAAAGGGCAGCAATGAAGAACATTTTCCATGAGAAGGGACCGATCTTCACCTTTGCATGCCTCAGCACTTTCCCACCCACTGGCTTCTTTCCCCTCTTCTGGCAAACTGAAAATACTCAGCCAGTTGTTCACGATATCCAAGTGTCTGGAGGGCTATCAGACAGTGGTCCAATTCCCTGCTCTACAGCAAATTTCGGCTGTTACTGATGAATGGGGATATGAATCCCAGCATAGAGGGCTATTCTGAAGTTATATTAGAGAAAAAGGCCCATGGGACAGTATGTAAACAGCTATACTTCCAATAGTCTTGGCCAGCTTGCTCTTGCCAATGCTTTTTCATTGACATTATTGAAGATAATTCTCAGTCCAGTGCAATATCCTGACGGCACAGGTCAGACAACTAGAGAGGATCTGTAACACTGCTCTTAGGAGAGCAGGTATTGACACTTTCATAATAATATTTTTCAGAAAGGCTTTCTTCATCTGCAGGAAAGGTTCATAAAATGAGATACGCAAGTACAATTACAGATCTTATGATTTTAGACTGAATGACTGAACTAAATTTATGATTTCCAGTCTGATGCCTAATTCCAGGTTAGACTTCTCTCATGGATGTTCTTCTGACAGGGATCAGGAGATTCAGGAATGAATGATTTTTTTTTTTTTTTTCATATAAAGGAAATGTCCTCAGAATTAGCAATATTTACCTGTTTCTTTTATTTCAGAGAATCTAATATAACAAATAAAAGGACCTATGAAGATACCATAAGCAGTTAGACCGTCAGGTGGTGTATACACTGGTTAGGTATTCAAGTGTGTTCTCCTGGCTGACTTCTAGATAAAATAAAGAAAAACCTTTTATTAGTGTCATTTTAAATTTGTCATTAAAACCATAGGGTTAGTGCCCTGTTTTCAGGTTGTGAGGGTAAATGACAGCTACAGACTCAGTTAATTGATTCCAACCTTTAACTCCCTACAGAAATGTAGCCACTGGTTATTTTTTGCCATTTGGGGAAAAAAAAGTAGCTCTTACTATCTGCTTTAGTTTTATTTGAAGTCAAGAAAGACATGTTTTGCTATAAAGGCACGCAGAATGGTGTGCTATAAAGATTTTATGAGTTTGAGCTTTGGAATACTGTCTTACTCACAAGTGGTGAAGTCATGAGTAAATTGTGACTGAGATTCCGTTCTTTCAGGAAACACAGAAAGCCAGTGCTCTGTTTTATCTGATGGAATCAGATCCCAATGCCTTCAGAAACAGGATTATGCCAATCACATGTTCAATACTGGCAACACACATGCACACACACACACATAAATATATTATTAGTTATGTTTTTATATACATGTATATAAGAATATATGTATGAACA
Organism: Antrostomus carolinensis; assembly: GCF_000700745.2. Classification (NCBI taxonomy): domain Eukaryota; kingdom Metazoa; phylum Chordata; class Aves; order Caprimulgiformes; family Caprimulgidae; genus Antrostomus; species Antrostomus carolinensis. The sequence continues at coordinate 97,835 of NW_010296115.1, forward strand.
CTCATATGTTCATACAGTGTGTTCTTTTAAGTCTCTGAATTAACAGAATGTAAATCTCTTAATTAACTGGAACAGGATTGTGTCTATCATGTTTGATAGCGGGCAACATATAGGTAATATATATTAAAATACTATATATAATTGTATTTATTAAATATAGCATATAATGTACTATATATAATTGTATATCATGTTATACAATATATAATATATAACATGCAACATGTAACATATACTATATAATATTATATAGTAGATAGCATGTATATACATATATATGGATCTAAATATATATGTATACAGAGTATGTTATTTTAACTCTCTAAATTAACAGAATTTAACTCTTAATTAGTGGGAACAGATGTTGCCTTTCATATGTTTGGTAGAAGCACCTTTCCTGTATTTGGTAATGGCAAGATATGTATGTATCTAAACATACACATACATACATATGTATATCCATATATAAAAATTACTTTTACTATATAAACATACATGCATACATAACTATGTATGCATTCAGACATGTGTATATAAATATACACATACATACATACTTACATCAATTACTCTAAATTATCTGGTATATAGAGAACGTACATGTATGTCTATGCATATACGGGCACGTACCCATCCATATATGTTTATAGAGTGTGTTTACTCTCTAAATTAGTTGAAATAAATAAGTATGCATGTGTGTTATATGATCCCATACAAATCTCTTCTGCAGTTGGTAACTAGAGTGAGACGCACTCGCTCCGGCTACACCTGTGCCTCTGCAGGCCCGTTCACTCCAGGTCGCACCGGGGGGCAGCAATCGGTGCCC
>NW_010296116.1:0-15714 GCF_000700745.2 Antrostomus carolinensis
GAAGCCAAGTATTTGCAGACGTGTCCTGGGTTGATCTTGCTGTTATGTGGTTGGTTTGATGAACTGCAGGTCTCCCTGACTTAGTCCCGGATCCCTATTACATCCAGGCGTCCACGTATGTCCAGAGGATGTCCATGTATAACTTGAGATGTGCTGCCGAGGAGAACTGCCTGGCCAGGTAGGCATCGCCCTGGCTTTTGCCTGTTCGCTCTGCGTTCTTGTGCTTCTGCACCCACCACAGAGTACCTGAGGACACGGTGGAGAGTGGAGAAAAGCCAGGCTGGAAACACAGCCCAGTTTGTGACCTTCCTCTGAGCCTGTGTCAGATGGTGGAGTGTGCACGTAAGAAAACAATACCACCATATTAGAGGGACAAACTACAGATGCTTTGAGGAACATACATTTTGTGAAAAGTTATATTGTACATTTCCATTATCAAGCGCATTTGAACATAGCTGAATTTTGCAAAATGGAGGCACCTAAAAACTCACTTGAATCTGGTGATTATCATCTCCCTCTTCTTATCTGACCAGATCATATTCTACTCCATTTAAAAAAAACCCACTCCTATTCTTAACCAGCACAAGTTACTATTAAAATTGTAACGTGCTAATTGTTTCTGGGCCTATGCCCTGCAATGTCTCTTAAGACTAAAATCTCCCTGAAAACTGTTTCAGAGTCTTTCAAAGGGTTCCAGTATCAGCTTCGCTATGAAGTTAGGTCCTATCCAGTTGGCAAAGAGGGATTTTTCCTGTTTTGTTTGGAAATAAATCAGCATGGCTGTTTTTAACCGTTTTAACTTGTTTGATACCTTATCATGCAAACCAGATTTATTTATTTACCAGCATCATTAGTAGATGTCAGACTGTTTCTAGGGTCATGCTCTTTCTTCACTTGCTGGAAAAAGAAAACATCAGTATTTTTTATGCTAACTGTACAGTGAAGACCATTTGAAATGTTCTTGCTGGCTATCAATTGATTAAAATATTCCAGTATTTAAAAGACTGTAGATAACAGCTATGTGAAACAGGAAAATGTAGCCTGAGACATATATTTATTATTTTTTTTTACAACAGAAACAAACATCTATTGTGTCATCTTATATACACAGTGAGTTATTTTGGTTAATAGCAACTAATGAAATTGTATTTTTGGTACTAGAGTAATTTTACAGCTAAGTGATGATCCGGTTTAGAGATGGAGGCAGAGAGTTAGTGGTCAAATTCCTGTTTATATTATTAGAAGCAGATCCGAATCTTATTCAGGTCTTTGGTGTGACACCAGGCACTTCTGAGCATACCATGTGAAATTCTTGTATGTCTTCATGAGCTTTAAGGGGGCTGAAAACATCTGTGCTATCAGTTACATCTGAGACAATATAAAGTGTTTTTTAAAATGTTTTTTTGCATATACTTACACCTCTTTTTTGCATTATTACAGTTCAGCTTATCGAGCAGATGTTAGAGACTATGACAATCGGGTGCTCCTGAGATTCCCCCAAAGAGTGAAAAATCAAGGCACATCAGATTTTCTGCCCAGCAGACCCCGTTATTCATGGGAGTGGCACAGCTGTCACCAGTGAGTGAAGTGCTCAGTATGGTACCTTCTAATTATCTTTTTCACTAATAGATTTTCAATTATAAGGTGACATTTTCTGAAACTGCAGTGAAGCAGGGGGGAAGCCATGGGGAAACGTTAGCCTTTTACTGTGTGATTAATTTTATGGTAGTGGTAATTACTCTTTTGAAACCAAAAGGATATGAAGCTTAAGTATAAAACTCTTACAAGTATAAATTCATTATAAATACAGGTCTCAAATCAGTTTTGACAGTGGCACCTTCTCCCTTTAAGTATATTTTACACAGGTTATAGTCCAGTTACATTTAAGTGGACATATACCAGTAAATAAAAGCCCAAATCGTGTTAAAATATCTGGAAACCCTAAAATGTACATTTTTTAGCATGTTCCCTATAATGCATCCTTGTAAACATTGACCAGTACTTCTTGACCTGAATTTCATGGTCTGGTTCTTGACAAGGAATTGTCTGGTCAGTGTGGAAAGGAGAAGACACTGAGCTGACTGATTCCATTATCAATATCCTTATCACATCATGATACTTTCACATAGCAGTATTGCTCTAGAAATAGCAAAATTTCTGGAAACATGGCAAGGCAAATGTAGTAGAACCTGCTGGGAGCAGGTAACACTGCAAACTTGAACCTTTTCAGAAAATTCACGTGCAACGGTTTGCAGGCTTGTTCCAATTTTCACTATTTCGTAGCAGGACCAATTGTACAATACTAGAAAACTTACCTTACTTCAATCTGACTTGAAGTACAATTCTGCTGTTACTTGCACATAAGTGATAACTTAATATTCTATTAAAAAAAAAATCTGTATTGTGGGCTTGATCTGGTGTCAATGGAATATTTTTCTCTAGCTTCAGAGGCTTTAAGCTTTGAATGAAAAATCAGTATCATTAGAACAAATTCTTTCAAAAAAAGACTTATATTACTAGTCTCTAAATCTTGTAAGGATGAAGAAGCTAAAACTACATCAAACCAACAAAAAAAAAGCCTCCATAAATACTTAACTCCCACTGCTGAAAAGAAACATAACCACCACCAACAAAAAAAAACCCCAACCCTTCTGCTTACAAAGATGGTAAATGGATGAAATGGATAGAGAGCAATTGAAATCTTCCATTTGTAGAAAAGCAGTTTCTTACTCTGCCGTGATAGCCCAGCTATCCAGATGTAAAGTGTCTCTGATGTTGATTCAGTTCTTGGACAGAAAATATATTGCCTAAAAAAAAATGCATTTCTTGTTATCATTTCCATGACAGTGAAACAAGCTCATTTGGAAATTAACTATAATTGCCAATTAGTTTGGCTAGCCATCAGACTTCAGTGTTAGTCATCATCATCTGTTTTAGTGTTCTTGACATGCGAGCTTGTAAGACTTGTGTGCTCCTCTTTGTTTTAACAATGTATTTAAATTGTTTAGTTATACCTTTTTCATATACCTCTTGAGCTCAAAGCATTCAAAAGTAACAGCAGCCAAATGCTACTCAGAGAAAGTGTAGGTAGATAGTACCAGTTTCCCACATGTTTGGAAAAAGTGAAATTAGAAGAATAAAAGCTGTTCAAGTCCACAATAAGAGCTAGAGCTCACTTTGTGTGAGAGCAAGAAAAATGCATCACTGTGCCCAGATCAAAAGCATACACACTTTTGAAACAGAGACTACATTAAGTATAGACTACACAACTTGTTGACATGGGACAAGATCTGCATTGCCAGTACACAGAAGCTGATATCTTTATGCAGATTTTGTTTTCACTAATGTCATGAATGTGTTAACACTGATTGAGGGCCATGGAAGCGTGAAAGTAAATTGTTGGGTTTTTGCTAGCAAGTAGCAAACTTCCCTGGAATTTGTAGTATGTCAGGTAGGCATTCCTAGTGAAACCCTGGCTAAAGGCAGTTATAAGATGTACAAGTCAACTCTGAACCACTTAATACTTGCTATTTTTATTGGAAAAGAGATGAAACAGGAAATTTTTTAAAAACATTGCTGCTATGGAGTCTTGCCCTTAAGAAATTAAAATCTATTATTTATTTATAGAAGATGGGATTTTTATAGTAATTGAAAAATAAAATAATGGAAATAAAATTTAATTGAATGACAGTAATAGGAAAGTATACTAACACACAAATTCTGTGTAATAAATAAAATTTGTCTAGATCTAACAGAAGGTAGATAGGAATATGTTAAAATGTTATTGATGAGATCTGATCCATCTGTAATAACGTATCTATGACTTAACAGACATTATCACAGCATGGATGAATTCAGCCACTATGACTTGTTGGATGCAAGCTCACACAGAAAAGTTGCTGAAGGACACAAAGCAAGTTTCTGTCTTGAAGATACCTCCTGTGATTACGGATATTACAGACGGTACGCATGTACAGCGCATACACAGGTAAGAGTTGGTTTGGAGACAACTAAGTTTCTTTTCCCCCTCTAATTTCTCTTTGAGGATTTTTTCTACCAATCATCTGATGCCCTAAATTATCTGATGCCCTAACTAGGTCTGAAACTCTTCGTCATAGAGGCCAGGAAAGCAACTTGGAGACTTATAATTTACCCAGGTGCTGCTAAATGTGGATGTCTCATTAAAATGCAGGGACACTCATTAGCCTAGCATCACGGGTAGCTGAACTATATTAAAACACATCATAAGTTCTTGTGGTTATAGCTCTGGTCAAGTGAGCTAACAGGAACTTATACCTATAGCTACCAGCTGGCCGTCCAACACAGAAAACTTACAGTATAGTTTTATGCATGTATAGAAGGCTGTTAAAGAGCATGGCAGCCACGTGAACATTATGATGGGTCATATACAGATGGAAAGCAAGGTGTTAGGGATTATTAAAGGAATAGATAAAAATTGGAATGAACCATTATGATATTACACAAATCCATGATAGACTCCTGGCTTGAATATTGCATGGAGTTGTAGTCACCACCTATCAAAACTGCTATAGAAAAGCTTAAAAAAACCAAACCAACCAACCCCAGGAGAACAAGGATGATCAGCAGTGTAGTATGGCTACCACACTAAGAGATTTCGGAGACTATTCAATTTGGAAAGCAAGAAATAATACCAAATCTTGATTGGCCCTGGATGGAAAGAGGAAATCATTTATATTAATGGTTTCTCCCAGTAGAGAATTTAAGGACTGTCAGACAACAGCTTTAAAACAGAGAGGAGTGCTGTTTTGACACATTCAAGTATTAAATTCTTTGGCATAAGATGTTGTGGAGACAAAAAATATCTACATGGGTTAAAAAAAATCACACAAAGTAACGGAGGTTATTAAACGCAAAAATCTGATGGTACCCCCTGTGTTAAATACAGTTAAATGCCTGGTGGAAGGAATTTGCCTGGGTAAAGGACATTGCACATATTCTTATGTTCTTTTCTCCTTGAGCATTTGCTGCTGACCTCTGTCAGAGACATGACACTGAGCTTGATGGATCTGTGGTTTAACTCAGTGTGGCCATACTTATATGTAAACTTGTATCCCTTATTCTGCAGTTTTCAGTCTAGGGGACAGTTATTTTATCACAGAGAAATGAGAGCTATGCTTCACTGGCTGACGTGTCCGCATTTGAATTTTAAATATAATGAATGATCTGCAATACATAAAGGCTTTGAAGAGGTTTTCTAAATATCTTTTCTCCTATAGACTATGACATCTAACTAAGCAACATACATATTTTACAGCTGGAGTATTTGTGTCACTAGAATCATGTCTGTGTCAGCATTTCCACTGGAAGCCCATATTTCAGGGGTTTGTAATTGGACTGTAAAATTTTCCTCCAGCCTCAGACTTGGCATGTACATGCAAGAGTCTGAGCTGATCACCAGCTGGGTCAAGAGGGAATTCCTAAAGCAACTGGGTTTTGTGTGCTCTTTGTGTCACCAGAACAGATAAGCTTTGCCTAGAGGAGTCTGTATTGGCCATGGTTAAAGACATCAGATTTGAACCACGGATACATTCACATATGGAGATTTTTACTAATGTTCCTAACAGCAAAGAAGTTTTCAGAACAGATTAATCCGGAAGAAAGGCTACATTTTCAGTTCTTTCAGATTGTTGTGTCACTATTTGCCTGAAGAGATGCTATTTCCATGCAAAACTCAATGTGAAAATGGCCCTAGACTCTACTATTCAAAGATGGCACTTAGTCACAGTACATGTATAGCAAAAAGTTGCATCGCTGTGCCCAGTGTAGATGTACTATATACGTACTCCCGTAGAGACAGGTTCCAACACAGTGATCAAGTTTGTACTCAAGGACCTCAGGAGCTATTTACTTGAGTTTTATAGATATTTAGGTCCAGTCTTTGTTCAGTTTTGATTTTATCCCCATCTTTTGTAAAGGACAGTGAGTATTAGCATCAGCAATATTTATATAAAAGGAGTACTGTAACAAGTGATAATAAAATGTAGATAAAATACAGATCTCAGAGATGAACAACTATCAATAGTATGGTGTTTCTTATGCAGTAGTAATACAATGCTGTCTATGAAAGTGATATATTTACGTGTTCTAGTGTAGATATTCAAATAAAATGCCAAGAAAAACTAAGCCTCATTTTCTGAGGTAATTTTCTTAGCGAATTGTGATGGTTAAGTAAGCTTCAGTCTGAGTGTCCCTAGTATCTAGAATGTTACTACTCCTAATGTTTTTTTGACATCCATCTTAATTTTTAAGGGACTGAGCCCTGGCTGCTATGACACTTACAACGCTGATATAGATTGCCAGTGGATTGATATTACAGATGTAAAACCTGGAAATTACATTCTGAAGGTAAGGGTATTGGGAGTGGGGAGGTTTGGGTTTGTTTTTGTTTTGTTTTTTTTTTTTTAAAGAAGCAAATCCTATGCCTATGTCCCTTTGAATGTAAGTTGTCAGCTCAAACCTGGAAGTAGACAACAGTGTGCTTTCTCCCCTTAAGGTGAGTGTAAACCCCAGCTATTTGGTGCCTGAATCCGATTACTCCAACAACATAGTACGTTGTGATATACGCTATACAGGCCACCATGCGTATGCCTCTGGCTGTACAATTTCACCGTAAGTATATTCCTTTATCTTTGCAACTGTTTTATATTCATAGTACTACAGTTGACAAATAGATTTATAAAGCTTGGAGATTTACTTTATATTGAAAAAACAGCTCCTGCCATTAATTCTAATGTTATCAATTTCATCAGTATGTTGTTTCTTGGGTTTCAGGATCTAGTGTGTGAATTCACAATTCAGATAGTATTTTTCAAAGGTCTTTTTTGGCAGGAGTGATGGGAACAGTTGCTTTGCTGTTGATAACTGCATAGCTTTCAAATCCTGACTTCTGGTAATTAAAACTATTTCCGTAAGGCTAGCACTGATTCTTAAAAATTACTTAGGCTTGAAAAACAATCATAAGTAAGAATTTTGCTCTTGCAGTTGTGCCATCAGGATATAAAGCACTTGCTGCTACTGTCTGGGCTGCTAGATAACTACCTCTGGCTCATGCCTTCTTTGTATTTGCACTAAAACCTTTCTGTGCTCATTCAATAACCATTTATAGCATCCATGCAGAACTACTGAGCAGTTACAGAGCTCTTCAAACATTCTGCAAAATCCCACACATGTATGCTACTTCGCTGCTGCTGCTGCCACAGCAGCCATCCTTCCTAGAAGTTCTTTCAGACACACTCCCTTTACAATTTAGTTCTTTAAAAGTTTAATCATTGCCACAATTACGCCCTTTTTTTCCGCTCAAAAAAGGCGAATTTAATTGAAGTTCTCATGGTATATCTACTGTAGCATAGTGTCCGTGAAACACACACATAAAAAGCAATCAGTCTTCTGTAACACAGAGGTGAGCAGTTCTCAGGATAATGTATTAGTTGCTCATACATAATATTTCTCAAATGGTTTCATTTGGATTGTGTAAGGAGTGAGTATTAGCATTGTACAGAGGTTCATGTGAGATAAATTCCAGAGCAGTAAATGAAAAGTAAAATAAATGACCAGTATAGTCTGCTATAGCAACATAGTGAAGCAAACATATTGAACTAATGTGACTGTTGCTTCATTTGCCTTTATAATATTAATTCCTTACTTTGTATTAGGAAACCAGTAGTTAAATAAGGCTAAAATGAGAAACATTTTTTCGCACCAGTGTGGATTTATAATCATACTTCGGTCATAAATGTGAAAAGTTAAATGGCTTCTGCAGAATCTTCTACGTATTCTTGCTGTGTGGTGCTCAGACTTGAAGGAAACAGAGGAAAAAGAACAACAGGTGTCCTGCAGGTCATGAGTGATTATTTTTGGCAGACCTGTGGCAGGAGCTTTTAAAGCATGTCTCTGTAACAGGACAGACTAATTGGTATTTCTAGGAACACTGTTTCTGCTCACATTCACATGGAAGGGAAATTTATGCTTCATGCCTTTAACTTTTAGTCTCCCCATCTTACCCCTGTAAATGTTATCCAGTAGATATATTCCTGCAGGGTGAGGAGACAAAATTTCTATTACTGTTTGTTGACCTGCACCCTCAAGCTGACAAAAGGTTATTTAGCAGATGATACTCTTTTTGTGTATGCTTGGTCACCTGCATAACACTGTTTCCTTTCTTTTGACAGATACTGAGAAAGATGCAAGAAAATGGATGAGACGGTGCCAAATGTTTTGAACTGAAGTATCTTTATATAAACTTCAATAGGATGTAAACACTATAGAACTACAGAACATACACACATACACCCACATTCCTTATGTGATTTTGAAGCACTTCAGCTGCTTCTCAAGCAAATCTGTAACTGGATTTTAAGCATTTAAATTGGCATTACTTTTATTACTATTGAAATGTGTGGAACTGGTGATTCATGCACAGATAGTTAAATTTTGAAAATCTAACTCATTCATAAAAACACTACCATTGCTTAACTCCTGAAAATTTGGAGTTTAGGTGATAATAGACTTTAGTGGGAATATTACTGGTGAATGAGTTGAACATATTTTAAAAGGTAGCAAAAATTTACGTAAAATCAATTAAATAAAATGCAATAGAAAGTACTAATGTCAGCTATCTCAGAAAATACCAGAGTGAAAACCAGCTTAAGAGTAATGCTACAGTACCATTAAAATAAAACTTGCTAGGATACATTGATATGAATGAGAAAAGGTATGTTCAGTTTTCAAGGAATATTAACATATACATACATATATATATATATATATCAGTTATACCCCTGCAAGAAAAGTTATGTTTACATTTTTAATACATTAGAAGTTTTTCCATTTTCTTAAGTAAAGAAAAGATGGGGTTTTGAAATAAACCTTTCATCTGTGGAAATGAATTAAAGAATTTATCCACCTTTCTATGTTCAAGAAATTTTTCAAGGTGGGGCTTTTAAAAGACTTCTGCAAACTTAATGTGGATAAAAATGAATACCTGTCAAGAAAAGGACTCTTGGAGATGATGAAGGGTCCCTGATGTAGTAATCTGTGAAAAACATGCAACTTGAACAGGTTAACCATCAGAATAATACAGGCAATTAACTCAGGTGGCACCAAAACCAGAAGTAGGTCAGAATCTCTAACAAAGTATTTTTATCGTGAAAAAGCCTGCTTCCCCCTTAAGTACTGTATTTGACTTTTAAAATGTATATCTCAGTATTCAAACAATGAAGTTGAAAATATACTATATAGAGGGAGAACAAAAACCAATGTATTTAGCATCCTAATTCAGGCTGTTCAGGAACCAAATACAACATTGTTTAGGGGAAAAACTTCCAGCCCAAACTAAAGTTTTTTCTGAACTGCTTAACTGGTGCTGGGTACACCACCACTCCTCCCATCCCCAAATTATTTTGCTTTTGCAGTGCACCCTGCTGTAAGCTACAGTAGCTGTGATTTTGTTTTTAAACTGTGAAATAACATATCACAAGGGGATCTGGCGTTTTTTTTTTTCAGAAGATTTTGGATCATGTAAAATGAAGGATCTACTTTTGAAACAAACAGACCTAGAAATATTGATTGGTATTTGTTAAGTTTAATCAGCAGTTCAGAACACCTAGTGAAACATGAAAAGCTCAATATCTTCTAAAAAAAAAAATTTAAAAATATACATGCCATTCAGTTTAGTTAAAAATGAAAAATCAAGAGGAACATGGAGAGGTTTTATTATCACTATTGAGAATACTTCAGGCAGTATTTTGAAGTATTTTATGCCATAGAACCCTATGGATTTAATTTGGAAGTTTTATGAATTATCCTTGAAGGATCAACTTGTTCTTTACTACATATATTTAAGCTTATTTCATAATTATAAAGTATTTCCATCTTAATCATAACTTGGTTACAAATTTGCACAACTACTATGTGTACTTTAATAGAATCCAAGAACCAGGAACCCAGTGTTTACTACCCAACATTGGGAGTGGGTGCAGAACAAATAACATTCATACCTGCAGGTCCCTTTTTGTTTGCTGCGATCCATTTTAGCAATTGGTAACCAGCATGGGCAACAAATAAACAGAAGCAAAATCTGGAAACTAGGTTTATTAGAAAGCCATTTATTACATGTATCTGCAAAAATTAGGGCCTACTTAAAGTCTAGGCTTCTGAAATCTCAGCCCAAAGCTTTTAAGATTAAAAGGTGTTAAGGGATGCAAATGCATTCACCTTTCTATAGACTTAGGTCAAAATTGGGGTAAAAGTCCTGATAGCAGCTTGGGCAATGGACACAAAAGCTACTGTAATGGAAGCTAGGCTGTGGGCACGGGCTGCTTCCTACTAAGAGGTTGTGTGCTCGTACCTCATTGTGCCTGATGCTGAATGTGGGATGAGAGAGTGTGAACTGGACACAGAGCAGCCACAGAAATTGAGTTTATCCCTCGGCTTACGAGGCAGTAACCTGCTCACTTGTCTATACCCAAATTACTTGCAGAACTCCACTGAAGTCAGCAAGAAGCCAGAGGACCTTGAGCATCTGTGTAGGTGGAGCAAGTTGTAATACTGGACTGAGTCCTTTCAGTGGGAATGGCCTGGTTCAGAAAGGTGTTGAACGCCATAACTTTGAATATTGGGGATATTGTAGCTACAAAAATGTAGCTTTTTTTTCCGTAGCAAAATATTGTATTTGTTTTGACATGTGTGTTAAGCAACATGACAGTGATGTACAATAGCACAAAAATTGCCTAAGATAACGTGAACAGTCTATTTAGAAAAACAAGGGATTTTAGGATTAAAAAAAATGAAGGAATGTGACTTTGACTTCCCCTGTTTAACTATAGTAAATCACAATGCGGTAGAAGTAGACGAGTTTATTATATAGCATGTGTAGAAGTAGTTCTAAATAGGGGAGTGCTAACCAGTATTTTCAGTATCTCGACTCTGCAGTTTTGACCCAGACAACTTACTTTTTTCATACTGGAATATATTTATGGGATTACGTGCATTTTTGTTGAAAAACATTTATAAAACCTCTTTTGCTAAAAGCTTATATACAGCAAATTATATTTTGGAATCCTTTTTACCAGACATTGGACATATTCTTATAATCTTTGAAAGGCAGCTTGCCATTGGTCTCAGTGGGAGCAAAATCAGATTTAAATTTTGTGAAAATTCTAGTACAAATTTTGTGTCTTGCAGTCTCAAATTTCCTTTGAAAAACCAAATCGTAAAAATATGTGAGAAGGAGTTACCTCCCACATTTCAGATCTTTAGATAAAAATTGCACATAAGGAACATACTGTGTGTCAGGCTCATTACAGGAAGGTTGTTATATATTTTTTTTAATCCTGAAATACATTTGATATTTGCATATTTCTAGATAAAAGTGTAACAAAAATGACAGATTGGTCACCAGTGGAACCAACATATTGTGTAGATGATGTTTTTGTTAGAAAAAGTCTACTTGTTTTCTCTCTGCTCCAAAGTTTACTGTGCAGTGTCGAATGAGTGCAAACACCAAAGGTACCTTCCTATAACCATTCATGCAGTTTGCAGTATACTCATTCAAAACCAGCAGGGTGAATTTCATAAACGAGACACTGAAAGGTGGTTTATCCTGTGTCTCACATTTATGCCGAAGAGGCATTTTCATTTTCTCCAACTCCTAAAAGGTGCTGAAAGATCTTAACTTGAATTAAAACCAAAGAGTATGTTATTGGGAGGTTTTTATTATGCAAATAATTGCTACAGATACAGTGAAATGCCACTTGTTTTTGCAACTTTTTTGGAAGTTTTTCATTATTTCCTTCACTTCTCTTTCCAGAGTCTTAATTTCAATAACTTTGCATCTTTATCTGAAGAGCTCTAATTTATAATATTCAGGCACTAGCTTTGTATTCTTCATTGCACTTTCATATTCTTGTGTTACATGCCCATATTATGGTTGCAAGTTTATGTGAAAATGACTTGAATAAAATGTTTCAAGCGTTCTACTTGTTGAAGTATTATACTTAATGCATAGGCTAGATTCATCAATGAGAAAGCTTCAGTTAAAACTGATATATCTATATGAAAATGGGGAAGACTCTGTCACACTGATGTGGTCTCATTACAAGTTAGACACAAGAAAGAAAAAGTTCCAAGGCATGATAAATTACCTCTCACACTACACAAAGGCTTATCACATGAAAGCATAACAGGATGAGATATGGTTCAACTGGATACAAGATTTCCTTACCATACTGGGTGTCTCTGTAGGAACAGGAACTTAGAAACCACTTTCAGAATTTCTGCTCCAACAACTTTACTTTCATGGAAAGAACATTTGAGCAGTCCATGGTAGAAGGTCTACGTCCTCTAGAAAATTGACTAACACATTTAATACTCAGTCACTCCAAAAACATTTTACCTTTTGTTATTTACATTTTCTGTGTAGAAGCTAGTGTCCTGCTGCCTCTTCCATCTGTATGCTAAACTGATGAAAAAGGCTGAATTGTGAAGCATCTCTTGTCCCCTCACTGAGGGATTAATACAGAAGAGCATGGTTAAAAACTTTGGAATGTTCACTATAGTAAGAGGTTGTCAAACACTTAATTATCAACTAATGGCACTCTTGGCTTTGAGTAACTGGAGACAAAAAAGATGTAATATCTTTTAAAGTTCATAAAATAAATGTAGACATTTCAGATATAATGTTGTGATGAAGTTTCTACAGTTTATTTAACAAAATTATTCCTATACTACTACATATCAGGACTAAGAGCTTCAAACAGAATTCTTGCAACTGCTATCCCTACAACACAGACGTCAGAGTGGATCAGAACCCATGCAAATACAAAAATGCAGTAAAAAATGCATATCATTATTGCAGAAAGTAAATTCAAATTTATTGAAAACAAAGCATCTCCTAGTTTCCCAGTATCTTCTACTCACTATACTACTATCTCATTTTCGCATTAGATCACCTGCCTAGTATAGCAAAATGAACTATCACCAGTCTACAATTAGAAAGCAGCCCAACATTTTTGGTTAAGAAAGTACTGCTGTAACTGAGTATTAATTCAAGCCCTACTTCTCCTCATCTAATTGGCCCATAAGAACTGATGAGAGAAATATTTATGCCTGTTTGGAAATCTAACTGCAATAGGACCTGTCCTCCTTTAAAAAAAAAAAATCACATTTACTGTCTTAGAAGATACTGAAAAATCTGAGATTGTTTTGTCACTAAGTCTGAAGTGAAAAAAATGTGCACCTTAGGCAGTCTAGTAGTGTCTGGATTTGCTCTTTCTCCCTTGGGCTGCAAGGTTTGTGATCCTGTGTTGAAAAACAGACTTGTCCATTCCTATAGAGAACAGCACGTGAATCACCACAATTGATAAAGTATACATGCTCAGGTGAAATCATAACTCCCAGTGCAGTTGAGCCACTTCTGTCCATCCCATTTCTGAGGTCTGAGAAATTGCGCATATACTCATCAATTTTCAAAAAGCCAGTTTGGACTAGATGATCTTTCAAGGTCCCTTCCAATCCCCAACATTCTGTGTTTCTGCGATCTGACAGTATGTACCCTGACTGAGACCATTTTTTCTGTGGTATGGTACAGAACTGGAAAGTATGGTTCTCAAGGTTTTTAAAATCTAATAATCATAGAATGAAATAACTTTCCATATTACAGTAAAAATAAATAGGTAGTACTTTGTGAGAAGTCTCTGTCTAAACACTCTTACAGATATAAGTTATGTTAAAACTGTGTATATACGGAAAATGTTGTGTTATAATGAGGAGAAAATGTTCTCAACTTTATCAACAACCTCCAGGCAAGTTCATTGGGTTTATCAGTTCACAAAAATTGCCCAGTTGCATATAAAAAATATTACCACGTCTCAACCATCAGTACTCATGTGTATAGTGCATTAAGGCTGTGATCCAGGTGACTCACTAAGCACCCGCTAAAAGTACTAGTAACCCGTTAAAACATGAAGCAATGCCAATAACCTAATCTCTCTTCTCGCATTCATGTTCAGTGTATGCTATCTTTTTTCTTTTCTTTGAAATAAGAACTCAGAAGTGTTTCTGAAGACAAAAAAAAAGATGTTTTGATAAGTCAGGCTTCCTTCAGGAAGAATTCTATGGCCACAAATTACAGCTGTTAAGAATGGAGCAAGAAACTTGTTCAAATGCCAAGATAAACCAATGGTCCTAGATCTCTAAGCACATGCAAAAAAGCACTTTAGAACATAAGTTCCTTAAAGAGTTTTTTTTTTTAACTATTTACAATCTTTAATTTTTTGGTCTTCAATGCAAATCAATTCTTAGAATAGGGTGCTCATCTGCTAAAAGAAAGATAAGCTGTCCATGAAAAACTGTGTTATAGCTGATGACATCTACCACAATAAATTTTTCTTGCTTTTCATTGGAATCAGAGAAGTCACATATCAAACATGTTTGGCATAACATTTGACTAGTATTTATTGAAAGCATTAAGGATTAGCATTTTCATCTAGAAAAAAGAGTTTGTATGCAGCAGGTAAATGCATGGCTTTTTCTACAGAAAATGATGCTTCTCTAGAAAACCTCAGTACATGTTTACATGTTTTATTTAGATGCTTCTGGTTTTTTGATATGGTACAGTAAAAAACTCCCCAAAACAACAACAAACACTGCAAAATGGAAGGCTGTTTGAATTTCAAATTCCTTTGAATGGCAATGCCATTAAGGAAGGTAATACCATATATACTGGCATTTGTTTAGGATGCAGAGAAGAAAGCCTAACTGAGCGGGGCAAAGACATGCCTAGATATTAATATAAAACAGACCAACCAGAACATCTAGCCTTCAAGAGCTTAAAGACAGGATGGGAGGAGAACGGGCAGAAATTGCTGGGCTATAAAGATATGAAGTCTGCAGGAGAGAGTGAGAGAGGTGGCCATACCAGGAACAGAGTAGCACTACATTAAAAAACCTAAACTTGTTCCTGCCATTTGACTCTAGTGTCATCCCAAGTGGAATACACTGAGGTAGTACACAGTGACTACATGTTTTAGACACTTCGAATATCTCCCCTGTGGAGTCGCTAAGGGTTAGGGAGTCATTTGATTGATATACAAAATCACAAGGAGTAGATGAGGTAGGAAGCGATCCTAAAGGTATTTTCCAACCAAAATGATTCTATGAAGAGACCTCTGGATATCATTCAGTTCAAACACACTGTCCAAGCAGGGTCACCTCACCTCAAGACTGTTACCAAGGAATGTGTCCAGTCGGGTTTTGAGTATCTCCAAGGATGGAGGCTCCACAATCTTTCTGGGCACCTGTGCCAGTTTTCTGTCACTCTCATAGTGAAAAAAGTTCTTCTTTAAGCAGAATTTCTTGTATTTCAATTTGTGCCCATTGCCTCTTGTCCTACCACTCGGTTTCACTGAGGAGTCTGTCTCTATCTTCTTTCTGCTCCCCTGCCCCTCCCCATATTTATACACATTGTCAAGATTCTCCCCAAGCCTTCTCTTCTGAACAGTCCCAGCTCTCTCAGTTTCTACTCATATGTCATATACTTCAAGCACTTTTCTGGACTCATTCCAGTCTGTCCTTGTCCCTCATGTACTGGGGAGTCCAGAACTGGACACAGCACTTCAGATGTGGCCTCATCAGTGCTCAGTACAGGGCAAGGATCACCTCCCTCATCCCGCTGGC
>NW_010296116.1:15725-26012 GCF_000700745.2 Antrostomus carolinensis
ACTCTTTCTAATGCAGCCCAAGAGGCTGCAGGCCTTCTTTGCCGAGACATTGAAAAATACTGTTTTTCTTAAGAGTGTAATACATAAGAAAGACTTCTACTACTTAAGGGATTACAGATTCCACAAGTTTACACAGATTTAAGAGCAGACAGATCTGTAGAAAAGAAATCCACTAAGGACTATTAAATACAATAAACTACAATATCACAAGATGTCCCTGAGCTATAGAACAGGTTGGAAGTTGGATGATGTGACACTGTGTGCTTCCTCTATCCCTATGCTTAAAGCATCCCTTTTTGACTACTGTTGAAGATACAATACTAGATGGACCTTTGGTCTGATGCCATTTGTAGGTATTACAAAATGCTACATGAATTGTACAGTATATTAGCTTATACCCACTGCAGTAATTTACTAAGTTTCTGAATTAATTTGATTATGAAGGATACAAAATTACAAAACATAACTATCTTTAAATAAACAACACAGTTAAAGACTAATTACAAATTCAGAACTTGTTTCAATTAAGCAGTAAGAAAAGCCCCTGAAGAAAAATACAATTAAGATTTTACCTCATATCCCAATCAAATGAACTCCCAAACTCATAATGGTACTTAAAAGTCAAATGTTTCTCAGTGTACAAAGACCTTCCTGCTTTTCAGCATTCTTTCAGAAAATGCAAGGCAGGTATGTTGGAGTACCTAGACAGATCCACAAGGACAACAGTATTAAAGACAATCTTTCAGTTCTTCAAATCAGCAGTGTAATCAAAAGACAGAGATAACCATTTAGCAGGCCAACATTTTATTGCTCTCCATAAATTTTCATACCATGCATATTACTGATCACTTTTCCAGCTACCTGATACATTCATGAATTTGTGAAGTCTGTTCAAGTTTAAGAATTTCTTACTTTTTCTCAGTTGAGATGTATTTGATAATACACAAATTATCACCTCAGTATTATATATCCTCCCCTCTCTCTTGACACCCAAGTCCTCAAATATTTTAGAGTGTATTTTTACACAAAAGAAAAAAAAAGCTCCAAAGAATCTGTACTATTCCTACAGGACCCAAATGATACTCCTAAAAACCATTCATTCATGTCAGGGTGTATTTCATAAATGGTGGCACTATGTAATGGGACTTACGAACCAACACCATATAAACATACAGTAATTAACAGACAGCACGTTGAATAAATGAAGCAATCTTCATTATTAACAGATGGTAAGTTCTAGCAGTTGCTATTTTATAGGTTGCAAAGCATAAGGACAGTGTAACAAAAATATTCAAACAGCAGTTACTTTACAAGAAAATACCACAGAATGCAAATCTGCAGGAATCTTTTTTTAAAAAACTCAATTTACATATAGTCTAGTCATCAAATTTAATTTTTTTCCCTTGGAATGCTGTAATTTGAGACATTTGTTCCCGGCGTCTCCTGCTTGCTTCCCATGAAGGATGAAGAGGCTGCTCCAAACACGCTTTTTTAATGTCGCTTTTAATACCTGCAGTTTTTGCAAATGGTTGCTTCTTGAGCTGTGGTTCCTTTTTAAGAAGAGCTGTGCAAGAAGTACAAAATAAAATGTTAACTACATCACAAACCTTCATAAAAGTATGCTAAAACTGCCTTGGGATTCCAGGTATTTTCAAGAATTTCTTAATGAGCCATGGGGAACACATTCATCTGAACGTTCACAGCAAGATTTTCTCATCTTGCAATCCAGTAAATTGTCACTTGGTAGACTGCAGATAGTTAATATGTACTATTACTGGCCACATGCAAAATTTGTGTAGACAAATACTCAGCAAAATCTCAACTTTTTTCTTCACAAGTAACCAATGAGATATTACACAATGTAACTCAGTATGACAGAAATCATACCCTTGATCCAATGAATTCCAAAATGGAACCATACACTAAAAATGGAATAAAACATCGCAGGAGCTATTGAAGGAATTACTCACAAGCTAAACTACTTGTCAAATATAATAATTTGACACCCTTACTTGCACATAGGTAACACTAACTGCTCAACATGAAGACAGACAGAAAAGCACTAAAGTATTTCTAATATTAAAAGTATTTCTAATATTAAAAAATAGGAAATAGCAAACAATATCCACAGATTAAAATGAAAGCTCAGCAATTTGGCCATTTTAACAACAAATGTTAAAATATGTGCCACAAAATGAAACAAAAACCAGCATATCATGATTATACTGCAGAGGCAACAAAATCTTAAGATGTTTTTACTATTATCACTTGCCAGGTTAAGTAATACATACCTGTTCTTCCATTTTTGAGAGACCGGTCTTTAGTATTTCTAGAAACAAAAAGAGAATTTAGGATTTTTCAATAAACTTGTAAGATGACAAACATCTGTGAATAAAGAATTGTCATCAACAAAACACGCATGCAATGACTTTTCAAGCCTAATGTGCAAAAACCCTTATATATTGTTTCCTACTTGTTAACAAAGAAGTAAAAATAGGAGTATTAATCAGTGATTACATTTGTATGAAGGTCTAGTTAGGAATCCTATGTATATGTCACTGCTAATGAGAATATGAAAAACACTTAAGTGTCAGGAAAGCACAAGAAAACTTCAGAGTAGCTTATGTAAAAATGTTCTAAGGTGTAATTGGCTGTAATTCTTATTTGGTAAGGGCTACTAAAAATCACAACAATTTCAGCTACTGAGAGGGAGGGAATGGAAAACATAACAAGGGGGAAAGGTTTACCTTCTTCTACTTTGAGATTTCTGATTAGAGGTAGACAAAGAACTGCAGAACATTGATTCTAGCTTGCTTCCTTTTGCGTGTGTCTTTCCTTCTTCCATGATCAAATCTTGTGCTGTGTTCGTTTCTTTCTTCACTATGTTTTTCTGAAGTCTATCCTCTTCTTTTGCTGAAGGAAGATCAGTATTTTTTTCTGCTATCTTTTTCTTTCTTTTTACTTTGCCAATGAAGAAATCATCATTGCTGTCACTGTCAGAATCTGATGACTGGTTATAAAACCTCTCTTCAGTACTATCATCAAAGTACTCCTCTTCATTAGCTTGCTCCTGGTCATTATCATCATTAGTTATTTCTTTTATTGCATTTAATTTGTTCATGCTCATATTTTCTTTCCTTTTTTGGTAGCCAAGTTTCTTGCTTGTTTTATTCTGACTGACTGCTTGCACTTCTACTGCCTGAAATGAAGATTCTTCTGAAGCATATGCTCTCTCAATTTCCACAGTTTTCTGCTCAGATTCACTCTCATTAAGTTCTTCAGCCACCCCGTCAGTTTCTATTTGCATACTCCTTTTTGTTTTGTGTTCACATCCTTGCTGTTTTTGAGACAGCTTAAGAGCTTGGCCATCCAAATTGCTATTGAAATGTTGCACTGATTTAGGCTTTTCTTCTGACTTGGAGTTTTCCGAAGGAGTGGCTTTGGCTGTGCTCTTTCTCGCTTCCTTAAAAGCTTTCACAGCAGCTACACAAAGGGCAGAAGAAAAATCTTTTGTCACAGCTATACATGAGTTTACATGTTATTTTAATATAACAAAACATTTTTGCAAGTTAAATACATTGTACTGAGTAAGCAGATTTGAATGCCTTTATCAATCATTTACTGAACACATAGGGCAAGAAATAGAGTGAGTACAGCATCAACAGAAGTCAGGAACAGAACTTGAAATTATCACCAACTGAATTAACTGTGAACTTCTCCTTCAGCAAATAATCTGCAGCTGTAATCATGTTCATTTAGGGAATTATTTTGTCTGTAAAGACTGCAAACAAATAGTAAATTGTTCAGATATAATTAAATGGTTATTTGACATGCTCTGTTATTAATAAAGTAACTTTGTGACATTATTACTAGGATTTGACCCTTTTAACATCAATTTTAGTTGGAAACATTGAGTTTAAAGAGAATAGGAGATAACGTAAAGAACCAGGAAAGATTCTCTAAGGATTCTGGGGACACTTTCCAGGGAAGTTTAAGGGAGTAATTTGCAAAATCCTTTAGCTGCATTTGGAAAGCCAGTTGTAATGCTCCTTTTACCTTTGTAGCATGTTATTGTGCTCATTGCCAGTTCAGTCCTATTTAATTTGGAGATACTTCATGATATCCATTCGATTTTTAGAGTTCCCATTATGGGCCCTGCTTGTCCTGCACCCTGTATCTTAAATGTCATATAGCATATTGGCACACATAAGCACATTTCAACCAATACAAAAGACTGAAAGCTTGTGACACTTGGTTCACTGCAGCTAGCTATGGTAATCACAGGAGCTTTTTGGTTTTTTACATCTCTTTTATACTGGTTGTTCATGTCAGGAACATACAGGATCAAGGTAACACACCATTCAGCTGCTGAAGTCACAAACAAGTTAATACAAGATTTCATACCTTTAAGTTCAACAAATCTGGGTTTCAAGATGGGGTGTGTTGCAAGTCTTGCAATGGCTCGCTCAGTTGCAGTACAATTTGGCTATACAAAATAAATTCAAAGGCATGAAGTCAGTAGAACTGTGAATGCTTACACAGGTCTGTATCAGTTATGCTACAATGCATACTAATATGATTCTGGACTCTTAACTGAACAAGAGGAAAACTTTATGACACTATAATATTTGAATATTTCTTATTTTTCATGTATTACTGTCATTCTAAATGAGGGAAAAAACATGTAAATATGCTATTTCTCAGATCTTGGATAGGGATAACATGACTTGTATTTTAAAAGCATACCAAACACATCCTTGAGAGCTAACAGGCTGATTTTACATTCACTATTTCTTACATGTGCAAAGCAAATCAATGAACCTCCTGAATAAAGAACCCCCTGAACACCAAATAATATTGGTAGAAGGCATTCAGCAGCTGGCAAGAAGTGCAATATGGATACCATAAAAGTAGGCAAAATGACATAGCAGGCATTGAAGGAATATACATTAAATATGGTTGAGAGGCAAAGTTTAAGCTGATCTTAAAGACAAACAACTTAGAATTTGATGTGGTAGAATACCAGAACTCTGTAGACTGATTCAAAGTAAAAATATGCTCTTCATGCTTTAATTTGAAGAAAAAGGAGAAAAGTAGGAATTACTTCCATTTCTGACTTCCTCTTTTATATATTAGAATTCACGGGTAGGACACATTGTAAAAGCTATCTCATTTTCAGGCTCTTGTCATCACTGTGCTTGAAGAACAAAATGAGGCATCTAAGACATTTTTGCAAGACAACTTTGTCTTCCTCATTTTGAAGGAAGGAAAAGGGGGTGAAATAGGCTTGTAAAACAAATTTAGCAGGTAGATTTCTTAAAATCTGCAGTGGAATTCTTAGGGAGAAAGGAGAAAAGACACGCCTTTCTCCCTTCTCCTTGTGGTACTTACATTACAATGGATATACGTTTAAATTGTTACCACCTGTGATTTGAGCTATATGCTACAGGAAGTACTAGAGCAGAAGCCACCCAAACCAACAGATAATGAGCCTCATAAAAAACCAGGCAAGTGTCCAGTGACCCAACCTGACCTGGTTTTGGTGCCCAACGACTCAGGACAACATCCTGCCTCTCCTGTCATAAATGACCACCACAACAGATGGAGCCCAAGTTACAGGCAGGGAATAATGGGTGGGGATGGTACTGACTCTGCCATGGGATGGAGTTAACTTTCTCCATAGCAGCCAAGGTAGTGCTGTGCTTTTGGATTTGTGACTAAAACATTTTAGAGTTGGTAACACATCAGTTGTTGCTGAACAGTGCTTGCATAGCATCAAGGCCTTCTCTGTTTCTCATGCTGCCCTCCCAACAAGCAGGCAAGGGATGGGCAAGAGGTTGGGAAGGAAACACACCTGAGATACCTGATCCAAATTGTCCAAAAGAATATTTCACTCCACTCAAGTCGTGCTCAGCAAAAAAGGCTCAAGAAAAGGAAAAGGAAGGGGCGAGGGGGAATGTTTGTGGTTATGGCACTTGTCTTCCCAAGAAACCATTATGTGAAATGAAGCCCTGCTTTCCAGGATGTGGCTAAACATCTGCCTGCTGACGGGAAGTAGTGAACAAACTCATACTTATTCTCCTTTGCCTGCACAAAGAGATTTGCTTCACTTCTTGAATCGTATTTATCTCAAGCCATGAGTTTTTCTCGCTTTTGCTCTTATGCTATTGCCATCCTGGGGGGGGAGTGAGTGAGCAGCTGCTGGGTGCTCAGTTGCTGGTTTGGGTCAAACCATGACACAAACATTACCTAATACATCAGCAATGCATGTTTAAAGTATCTGATTTGCTTGACATAAGAGTGCTCAGTGGGGAATCTAACTTGTTTGTATGTACATTTTCTTCCAGCAGAATTATGCCACTTAGTATAAACAGTTACGCATTCATTGCACAAAGACAGATGGACACTTCATGCAAACTACTAGTGCAAGAGGGTCACTTTCAGTGCATTGGTCTGAAGGAGACAGAGCAGAAGACACTACAGGTAGGTACAGCAGAGCCAGTACTTCTAAACGCACAAACATGTGGTTGGTTTGCAAAATGTAAATCTTGTTACTCAACCAATGCAAAGCAAATCCCACTTGTATTTCTTTTGCCATAATTCTAGAGCCTACAAAATATACTCTGGGTATGTTCACTCATATTTCATGTCTGAAATGCAGAGCATCTGGGAATTCTAGTACTTTCTTTTCTCCTCAATTCCCTGCTATTACAACATTATTTCTTCAGGTCAAAAAAAAACTGGAAAAATGTTTTCTCTGTAGGCTGTCTACAGAACTATGAACACTGTCCAGAGGAGATGGGTCAAAAGATAGGTCCATTCCCAAGGACTGGTTTACTTTCAGGCTAGCCTAGCTCTGAAAACTCAAAATCTGAATTTTGATCCCCATGTGACAGTGCTGCATGCTGCCACCAGATTCCTGGGACAGCAAGCTCACATTTCTGAAGATCAAATGCTATTTTCTTTGGAGATTTTTCTATAGCTGGAAAATCTATTTCTGAACTTAATTAATACACTTTTTCCCCTCAGCTACTTCCTGTGGGTTTTGAAAGAATATACCATGAAGTTCAGAAAGCAGCAGTAGCTTCTGTGCAACATCTGGTGTCCTTTAATTCAAATGTTTATAGAAAGGGTTTAAGCATATACATGCCAATCCATATGGAATAACCACATTTTGTCCTTAGAGCAAAACAGTTCACAAACACTACTCACACTGATAAGGCAGTAGCCAACAAACATACAATATGACATTCACATTCCTTAAAATTTCTTTTTTTTGGCACATCTAATACTCAATTTATTTTCCCTCAAGTATTTTCCAGTATATAAAACCTTGGCAGAAAATAAAATGTAACAGAAAAATGTCAACTGTATTTACAGCAAGAACAGCCTTTCCCCTTCACTCTGCCCCCAGTATGTTTAATTATGCAGATACTGGAACTGTGCACATTTATTCTCAGATGTTCCTCCTACTTTCTGTATTATTTTGCACTATTCATTTTTTCATGCAAGAACGACCTAGTACTTTCCACAGAATACTCTCCCGCATTCAGTGTGCAACTGAGGCTCTAAAAGTGAACAAAACAACTGAGCAGTGTATAGTCACATTTTTCAGTGAGAAGTTGTAATCTACGTACAGAACCACCTGAAAGTGGTAAGTGATGCATTATCTCTTTATATCATACTAAATATGTCTATCTATCATCAATGCCACGTTTCATTAAATGCCATGTAGCCATTGAACTGATTTAACTGCACTGATCTCTGTATTTTCAAATCTCTTAAAATGAAAAGAAATCTGAACTGCATGAACAAGCATTCTTTATCCTAAATGGCAGATGTGCATACAGATGCACAAAGCTCAAAACATAACTTGTAAGTTATGTTTAGCAAAATAAAGCAGCAGTTGTGGAACTTACACACATGCAAACACACATGCATGCCCCATAAGGGAGACAAACTTTGTACAATGTGGCAATAATTGGGAAGAGAATGGACATTACAAACTTGCTGGAATAGGTGTCAGAGTAAGCATGGAATGGCTCTGAGAGCTGGCAGTAGTGGGGGGAAAAAAAAAAGCAGCATGATGGATAAGTAAGGTAGAAGTGTGGGTAGTACTTGCTTCATACGACACAGGTGATAAAGTGAGAATAAGAAATCAAGTGTCTCAAGGCCTTGGGGAAGACAGGACTGCAGAAGCTGAAAGGGATACCTTGTTAGCATGTTTGAGACAGTAGAGCTTCAGGAAGAATTAATGGGCAGAAACCTGGGATTAACTCGGGGACGTGAAATGGAGACTTCTGACCAACAATGCATTCTGATTACTCTTCCAGTTCAAGTCTACTTTTGTTCATACTGTCTCTGCTATAATTATAATCAATAATAGGAAAGAAAGAGGTCACACTTCTGTTCTTCAATGGATTTTTATACAAAGTGTCTCATCAGAAACATGACTGCTACTAGAAGAGTATACTACTACAAAGACTACTACTAGAACTTCAACTGGGTCAAAGGACAGCGCTACCAAACTGGTAATGCTTGGTGGCCCTACATCTGTCACTTTAGATCATCCCTCAGTTATTTAAAATAATGACATTCAAATGGAGACAGGAACCTCACTGACAAGTATGCAGTACATGGCAAAAGCCATGACACAAAAAGTAACCTTGAAGCATGTCATGCTCAAGTTTCTAAACTAACTAGAAGTGCAGGTTTAATGGAGAGTGTAACAACAGACTGATTTTAAGCAAAAGTATGTCAGAGATAATGTTAACTAGAATAAGCATTAAAAAAATTCCCCAGTTCTGGGCCAAAACAGCACGTCATTGCAATACCCTTTGTGGCAGCTTCGGAGAAGAGCTGTCTTTCTACTGAAAAAAAAAAACCCAAACCAACAGAAAACCTGTTGATCCACATGTTCTTCCCAGAGCTCTAACTAGTTACAGCTGTCCTTCATAATAGCAGATGTGATTAATGTGGAGTCACAGCATGGCTGAAGGTGCCAGATCACAGCTGCCGTCCAAGTCCATCCCATGACCTCATACTACTTTGGAGTAAGATCCCTGAGAAAAGTTACTTTCTGACTGTGAAATGCTGCTAGTTCTCCCTCTTCCTTTAAGTCTGTAAGACACACAATATGTGATTTGTGGCCACCAAACATGGTGAAGATTTTGGTATGAGAGACAACTGGTTAATGGTATCACTCATGGCAGCATTGTTGTCTCTCAGCTCCTGACTGCAAGATAATGTTTTTTGACTGTGTCTCACCTTGATAATAGGGGGATGGGTCAACTAGGGGACGCAGTAAACAGATATCTAATATTAGATGTGGCAAGAGTTTGAAAGTGAGCAGTTCTCCCAAATACAGAAAAAACAGAGGTTAAACCTGTAATACTTGAAGGAGAGAAACATCAGCACTAAATGCTTCAGACTCTGTACTGGAAATGGATAGCCAAAACCCCATAAGATTTATAATCAACTTTTACTCAGTTTTTACTAAAGCTTTCCTAGTTTTCCATGTAACATCATAATGTTGGTACAGGTGTTATGAAGTAGCTATACAGGCTTAATAGCAAGATAGGTGTGAAGTTCTTACTTAACTAATTCTGTATGGATCCCAGGAAATCATGCAGGTTTCAACATATTTTTTTTAATTGGACTATATACAATTTTTAAAATAGATGCATGAAAAATTTCCAATTGAAGTTAAATGTATGTCCTAACAGATCTAAAGCATTTGCAAAAAAACTCAGTAGGATAATGTCTTGTAATAGAACCATAGAAGAAAAACTGAACAATTACTTACAAAACATCATGATACAAAAGTAAACCTGAAGTTCCACTTGGCTTCTTGTTTATTATTCTTTTCAATGCTTGCCACAGCTTGTATTTGTTTACATTGTTTTCTGTCATCATGGTAATTCAGCCATTAAATATTTTGATATTTACTTTATTTATCTTGCAAGCTATGGCAGGTTGACCCTGACTGGACATTAGATGCCCACCAAATCTGCTCTGTCACACCCCTCCTCAGCTGGACAGGGGAGAGAAAATACACTGAAATGCTTGTGGGTTGAGATAAGGACAGAGAGAGAGATCATTTGCCAGTTACTGCCATGGGCAAAACAGACCTGACTGGGGGAAAATTAATTTATTACCAACCAAATCAGAGGAAGATAATGAAAAATAAAATCAAATCTTAAAAACACCTTCCCACCACCCCTCCCATCTTCCTGGGCTCAACTTCACTCCTGATTTTCTCTGTGCTACCTCAGGATGGGGGGGGGG
>NW_010296116.1:26171-26494 GCF_000700745.2 Antrostomus carolinensis
CGTCACTTGGGCTGCAGTTCTTCACAAACTGCTCCAGCAGGGATCCCTTCCACGGGGTGCAGTCCTCCAGTGTGGGTCCCCCACAGGGTCATAAATCCTGACAGCAAACCTGCTCCAGTGTGGGTTCTTCTCTCCATGGGTCCACAGGTCCTGCAAGGAGCCTGCTCCAAAGTGGACTTCCCACAGGTTCACAAACTCCTTTGGGCACCCACCTGCTCTGGCGTGGGGTCTTCCATGGGCTGTAGGTAGACATCTGCTCCACCATGGACCTCCATGGGCTGGAGGGGGACAGCCTGCCTCACCATGGTCTTCACCACAGGTTG
>NW_010296117.1:0-11531 GCF_000700745.2 Antrostomus carolinensis
GTTTAGATTTAGATATGAGGAAGAAATTCTTTTCTGTGGGAGTGGTCAGACACTGGCACAGGTTGCCCAGAGAAGCTGTGGATGCCCCCTCCCTGGAAGTGTTTAAGGCCAGGTTGGATGAGGCTTTGAGCAACCTGGTCTAGTGGAAGGTGTCCCTGCTGATGGCAGGGGGGGTGGAACTAGATGATCTTTAAGGTCCCTTCCAAACCAAACCATTCTATGATTCTGTGATTCTACAGATATACCTGAGGGAGTCTTTTTTTGGCACACTCTTGGGCTAAAGGTAGACATCACATATAGTGAGACCAAGAGTTTCCACACACTCATGTATGCATTCCATCTGTTTTGAAAGGGCATTTTTTGTAGAATCTGCAGGAAAGCAGTGATTACATGAGAGATATTTGGTGTCAGCTTAATGAGGACTACATATTGCATCTGTGTGCCTTCCATCTGTCTTTTATCTCCTTCTTCCTGCCTTTGCTTACCAGACCAGTACATAATTCAGATGCTTATGTCTCTTCATGAAAATTTTTATTCAGCTAAGGTTTTCTTTTTTAAACTATGCTTTTCTTCTTGGGAGACTTTTCTGTATTTTCAGGCCACAATAGAATAATTTTGGAGTTTGCTTACTCTGTGCAATGAAGAGGCATCAACATTATCTCAGGTCCAGAGATGTTATGCAGATGTGTTACTGCACCAATCTATTTGAGGTTAACTGTTCTAGCCAAATGTAGGATGGATTAAGCAATGTGAAGCACAAAACTAAGGTGTACCCCATACTTCTGTTGTCTCGAGTTTCTCCATATGCTGCTCTATCATGCTGCATAAGCCTGAGTTCAGTGGGAACTGGGTCAGACCAGTACCGCCAGTATGAACAATTTAATTGCAACTCCATCAGTGACCAAATTTTTAAGGGGCAGAATTCTGTGGGAAAGCATTCACAGGGACACAGCAGCAAGGCATCCCTTCCTTGGGAGCTGGGCCTCCCTCTGTGGGAGGGACCCAAGTGAGATGGGAAGCCTGAAGGATACAGGAGGGATGCTGGCCCTCACCACAATGGGAGGGGAAAGGTAAGGAGAAAAAAAATGTCTTTTGTTCTGTTTGAGAAACCATAATTCAAAGATTTGGAGCAATCATTTTGAAGTTCAGGTAAATAGAAATTATGTGCTTTGAAAGTACAGGAATATAAGTTTAAAATTACCCACAGTCTGTAATTATAACTCTTGCCCTCTGTTCAGATTAATGTGTTTCCAACAGGTAGAAAAATGGCAGCTGTTGTAAAAACATTGTTCTAGTCTTACATGTAAAGAGCTGTGCAGTTCACAGAAGTCTTAGCAGAAATATGAGTTGATAACTTGAAACATTAGCACAGATATTTCTTATGATAGTCATGGCCGTTAATTTTCTTTCTGTTCTCTTTGTACTGGAGGGAAATCTGAAGAAATGGGGAGGAAATGGGAACTGTAAAAAGGAAAGGATGCTTGTTCATGGGGCTTGGGAAAGTCAGTGGAAGGGAAGCAAATTCCACAACCAAGCAGCCCGGCTGAATCATGGCAATTTGCATATCACTTACAGCTGACTTTGCAACTGAAAGCACTACATTAGCTTTGACAGAGGCATAAGGAGACATAGCCATTTTAGAAGCTAGGCTGAGGTTTGTGTTTTCTCCTGCTTTCAGTCCCACAGTGAGGATAATGGTTTCATGACATCTTTTCTTGTGTGGAGAGGGTTCTGGGTAGCTGACAATACTGTGAGGATGCCACAAAGATGGCCTTGGTGAGGGCAGTGTTTCTGGATCCTTGCAGACATCAGATGTGTACTCTCCTCCTTGCTTCAGAGGCAGGCATCACCCTGTGTCTGGGCCACAGTATCTTCCATGTTCCCACAGGAGAGCCTGTGTTTCCTCCTGCCTTTTGGAGAGGATTAGCAGTTCTCTACCAGCAGCAGTGCACAGCTGCCAAGAGGAGCAGGCATACTAATTCCTACTATGTGGACCTTAGTAAAATTACCCTACAGGCCCAATGAAAAGCAAATGAGGTAGTACTCACCTATATACTTGTGCAGTCCAGCCTCTACACAGTGTCCAACGTCTTCTATGATGGACAGCAATGTTAGAAAAGTGAGATTTGCACACAGCTTTGCAGGCAGTGCAGAACATGGGTCATGTGAATCTTCCACCTGAGCATCTTCCATTATCTGTGATAATCTGCCATTATCAGTCGGGCTAAAGGAGAAAGTGAAACTCTGACTTTGCCAGTGTTATGCAGATTTTGTTTTCATAGATTTTTCTTTTAAGAGTGGAGTGACTTGCCAAACCTGTCATGTGACATGTGATTTGAAGATAAATTTCCATATGCTATTTAAACCTTGTTACTATCACAGTTCACTTGTCATTTGTACAAAGAATATTAAGTGAAAGTGACCTTAAGTGAAAATGTCAACACATCGAGTTACTACCCTGTAGAGACAGTCATCCTGCAGATCTTTCTTCCCAGTCCACTTTAAATTTGTTGCAGAGTTAAATGTAATGCTGGGATGTAGCAGCTATCCTGAAGTCTACTATCAGGGATTTATGAAGTTCTCACTGGGCAATTTCTTAGTGTCTTTTTGTCTGGGTAGCCACATTTTCATTCTTCTTAACTTTCTCATTACACCTTTCCCAGCTGTTCCATAAATGTGTTTATTATGTCTTGGCCTACTTTGATCTTGGTTTTATATTAATGTTGATTTGGATATTACAGGATCCCTGTTTCTGAAGCTGGTTTTCATGACACAACATCTTTAGCAGTCATAATACTGAGCTACAAAATAAATCTTTTCTTGGATGAAGTTCTTCTTTTTAACTCTGGGTGTCTCCCAGAGAAGTAGGGACAGTTGATTTATCTTAAACAGAAGAGACAGTCACAGAAATATTGACAGAAAAAACCTGAAAGGCCTGTGAAGTATTTGTTAGGTCATTTTTTTTTATGACCACGACACTGTTGGCACTTTCTGGATTTGTGCCTATTTATCTGTTGGACTTTGAATTTTTCTCTTTTGCATTTACGACAGCTAAAGTGAGACAGGTGTGTCTTTTGGTCTACTAAAAGGAAGGAAAAGTTGATATTTAATTTAATTATGACTGAATACTCAAAACTACTTTTGCCACCTTTGTCCTGGCTTTTCATTCTGGAGATATGGAATAGATCTTTAACCAGAGTATAAAATACAGCTTTCCCCTGAAAGGTCTTATTTTTGACATGCGATTTTATTGTTGCACTTGCTTTCATTTCCTCCCTTAACAAGTGTTTAGTGCCAATATTTTCTCATTCCTGTCCCGTAACTGCTAATCAGAATGTGTGCTCTCCAGTGAAGGATCCACTTTTTACATAGAGCACTATGCTGGAATAGGGGGCAAGAAGAGGATGGGAATAATTTCCACTATTTAACTCTTGGGCTTCTAGGCATTACTGCAGTACAATTAAAAAATGACAACTTCCAGAGCTTCACCACCACTGGGAACATTAGATATCTGCCTGTCCCAAGTCTCTAAGGGACTATGTCTGTTTTTCTGGCACTCACGGAACAATTAGAAAGCAGTATGAATGTTAGGACCTTTCATTTTGCTAGGCTGAGACTCTAAAGGCATTTTGAGATCCTCACATAAAAGGCTCAATTATTTCCTGCCATGTATTTATAGTTAGGTAATTACTAGCAGTGAGTTTGTTATATCTAGATTGTCTGAGCAGAAAGGAGCCTTGTTCACATGACTGTTGTGAGGAGATGAAACAGCCACCTGAATACCCTCAAGAAGTCAGCTCAAGCAGAAATGGTCTTTGCCCCTGAAGAGGCAAGAGCTTGTACCAGCCCAGGAGGTAATGTTTCATCACATGACTGTGTGGCAGGAGTAGGCAGTGGAGCACTTTGGAACATTGCTATTCTTAAATAGCCACCAAAGTGAGGAGCACTTGTGCCTGCAGTCACATCAACCACACCAGAACCATTCCTAATCCATTGACCTGCCGGCAAAGGAGCAAATGGGGAAACTGGGTCAAGGGATCTACTAGAAAGGATGCTTCCTGGGATGGACTTTACAGGCCAAGATCAAGTAAAGGATTAAGGACACAAACCATGTATTCAATTTTCCAGGGTTTAACCAACCTCTATGTACTACTATACCTATGTGGGCACAAGGTGCCAATTCTGTAAGACCATTCACGATACTGCCAGTGTTCCTCAGTTGTGTTGCATCTTGTCCCGACTGTCTGTGCCATTGTATGGTCAATTATAACATTTCCAAACTTTTTTGCATAAGGACACTGTGGCTAAAAGGTGATGCCATTGTACCCCCAAAGACAGGGAGTGAATGGGCTTTGACATTCCAAAGACATGGTATCATGTTTTTTTGGTGAGACACACTGGAGAGCAACATCAGCACACTGCAGGCTTTGTTCTGCACAGTGCACCGCTACTTGAGGGTATCTCTGTGTTATGAGGAGGATGTAGGAGGTGAGGATAACTGCAGAAGGCAAGCTGAGGTGAAAAAATAACCAGCAATCCTGAATGGTGGTTGCTGACAAAAAAAAAGGTGGCCATGTGTATTGCAGAAATATATGTGGGCCAGAGATGCTAGTGAACCTAAAAAGGAAAGAAAAGGGAGTGGATGAAAGCAGATGTAGAAGGTCACTGTGAAGGTCCTCAGAGGAAAAGGCAGAATATATGAAAACTTTAGGTCACATGTAGAGTGCTTGAAAATCCTCAACTGATTTTCACAGGATGGATTTCTGTTGTGTTGCAGCAATGGTATTGCTTTGGAGATCATGTCATGGAAAGTACGGCACTTATGTGGAACTAATAGTGTGGGACTGCTGCACCTCTCTAAGAGACAAAAAGTAAAGGAGGGGCAAAAAAGCAGATTTGCTCTCGGGAGAAACCTGAGGAGGCTGAGAAGACTGTGGTATGTGTGCCTTGGCATTGCCATATGAGGGTCTCCTCCTTCTGCCAAACACCTACCACCACAGGACTGCCTCACCAGACATGCAAGTGACTGTCAGTCCACTGAGGTGCATTGCTTTCCCTCGTCCTGGTAGCCTGAGGGTCTGGGATGGGTTGTGTTTGGAGACAACAAACCTATCTGTGCAAACTGAGTGGGTCTTTGTCCCACCTTCCTCTGCAGAATGCAAATCCACCTTTTTGCTTCCAAGCTGTTTCTCTAGGGTCTGGTGCTGGGCTGCCTGAGCTCTTGGGAGCTTCATCCCATGATTTCTGACCCTGACCTTTATCATGTCAAGAATTTAAGACATCATCCTATATCCCCTCTTCTTTTCATAACAATAAGGATTACAAAGGGAAAACTAAGGCAGAGGGAAGCTTCCAGTAAGTCATTACCTTGCAATCATTACCCTTTTTTTCACCCATGCAATGATCGTTTCCGTGGAGACCAGAGCAAACCAGTGGCTTCAAGCATGCATTCTGCTGGTTCCTGTTTCCACAGAAACATGTACACTGGATTGACAGAAATGAAGTTACTGTTCCCCAGCCAAACTTACCAAGCAGCATGGTTCAGGAATAACTAGTTTACTTCTGATTTTGTGTTCAGATGGTCAATTACAGAGAGTCTGGGATTGGCAGAGCAGCTCACAATGATCCATTCATGGGTGCAGTGTACTAATCCCAGGACAACCCAAGGAGTTTTGCTGGCTGTAGGGTGGGATTACCAAACCAAAGACACTATACATTGCAACCTAGAAAACACGAGTGGTGTAATGTGGTTAGTAATTAATGCTACAAGAATTGAATGCTAATTTCTGTGTAGTTAGAGACTACCCTATCACTGTAGTTTGGTGCCATCCTTGGTAGGCTGTGAGAGCAGGTATAATTGCCTTGTACGCACACAAAACATACATGTGCTGTTGTGAAGGGCATCCAATATGCATAGTACAAGGATTTCCCAAATATAAATGCTTGTTCTCTACAGAATCTGGGGCAGCAGCTCCATTATTGTCACTGCAGATGCTGTTGCATGACCAAGCAAATAACCTGCTTAGATGATTTGTGTTTGCTGCTACAAGAAGCTCTCTCTGTGTACCTCGTATAACTGCTCAGGTTGTCTTGCTGCTTGGTACAAAACCAGCCTGAATTTAGAAAACAGACAGTTGGCTAATGTGAACTCTAAGTTGGATAATTTAGGGAATACACTGTAGTACACAACATTGTCAGAAATGGAGTTCATTTAGGTGTCAGAAAAAATAAGGTTTGACTTTAATTTCTTATCAATCTTTACACAAATTGCTTTATATGTGACAGATAGTTAGTAGAAAAGTCAGTCCCTTGTGTGGCTATAAATATATAACATTTCCTATGCATTTGTTTATAAGGTTTCTGCCACTGAAATTTGTTGATTCTATCTAGAAGATGCATATTTTTGATTGCAGTTATTCTGCTCTTTAGACAAACACAAAGAATAATGTTCTTGGGACAACAGGTCACTGGAGAAGGGTTTGAGAATGATAAACATTCCAGCTACCATTGCCTACAATTGGGGCATTGCATCAATTTCACGTTGATCAAATTTCATTTCTTCAGGAATAAAAAAAGGAATTTGAGTTCGGAGGTATGGTTTTAATATGCTGGATTGTCATTAATAGCCAGATTAAATGCCATCAGAAGATAAAATTTATCTCAAGTCTGAGTCTCACCTTCAAAACTCTATTTGTAGTAACCAATTCATTCCAGAGAAAGCCAGATATGAAGGCCAGAAGAGACATTCAGCCCAATCTGCTGCAGTGGACATTATATGCTTTCATCTATTACTTCTGTATATAGGAGCATAACAGATTGTGACCATAACCTTGTGGAATAAGCTTCCCTCCCAAGAAAATATTCTTTCTGAATTTGAAGCAAAACACAAATCCACTGCTTTCAGTAATGGCTTGTTCTAATGGATAATCATCCTTGCTGTAGCAAATTGCTCCTTGTTTCTAATTTGTTTGACATTAACTCCCAGGCAGTGAATTTATGCATGTCTTTTTTATCCGTGTTAAACATCCCTTTAATATTTGTTATTTTCTTTCTGTGAATCTGCTTGTACTCTATAGTCAAGTCAACCCCCTGTCTTCCTTTTTTTTTTTTTTTTTTTTTTTTTAAGTGATAAGATAAGCAGCTCAGGCTCCTTGAATC
Organism: Antrostomus carolinensis; assembly: GCF_000700745.2. Taxonomy (NCBI): domain Eukaryota; kingdom Metazoa; phylum Chordata; class Aves; order Caprimulgiformes; family Caprimulgidae; genus Antrostomus; species Antrostomus carolinensis. The sequence goes on from NW_010296117.1 coordinate 7,159, forward strand.
ACTTACACAATAAGACTGTCCTCAAACCTCAATTTCTTTTCCCATTACAATCTCTACAATTTATTTTCAACACCCCTTTAAAAGTATAGGGCAATCTATTTTTAACATAGCTTTAAAAGAACAGGCATTTGAACAATTTATGGGATTCTGATATTGAACTAATCAGTTCTGTTTAGAGAGCTGGAAAGACCTCAGTGCTAAATCCTATTCCCTCATTCATACACCTGGAAACCCATTTACGTATTTAATATCACCCTGTTGCACTAAGGGCTTATGTGTAATTTTGTTGTGAGTCCTAAATGTTTTTTGCCTCCCTTCAGCATACAGTTCTGCTGATGTGGCTTAGGGTCTTTAAACTTGTTGGTGCTACCTGTTTACATCAGATAATAGCTTACATCTTTTTAATTTTTGCCAAACAAACCCCAATCATTTGTCCAGTTTTATGAGGAATTATGGCTGGCTGGATGTGGGACAAACCCACAGAGCTGCTTTTGTGTGTAAGAGTGGTACTGTGGCTGGGTGATCAGTGTTGCTTGTCACAGTCCAGCTTCAAAGACTTGCTTTCCCTAGGAAGTTCAAGGCCTGGCAAAGAAATCAAAATGTGCATAATACACGTGCTCTGTACTGAGGAGTTGTATGACTGCAGTGCAGGGAACTGGAAATGATCTTCAAACTGGAGTGATACCTTCCCTGGAACCATTACTCATTTATTTGCCTTCCCATGTGTTACTCTGTGAAGCCTTTCATCTTCTGCAAAGAACATTTATTTCTTTAAAAGATACTAATTTTAAGTGGGTGTAGTCTATTTTTGACATATCCATTTCATATCATTAGAATATCACCCTGCAGTGCTGGGGTGTTTTTCTTTCCTTCTCTCTCTCTCTTTTTTTTTTTTTTTTTTTAAATTTTCTCGTATCTGCAACTGACTGTCACTATGGCATCTTTCCTCCTAGTGAGTCAGGAGAGGAGCTGATTTCTCAACTCATCTGTGTCTTCCATGTGTCAGCTGGCAGCTGTACACCAACAGGGGTGGAACAAAGCAATCTGCTGCAAATTGGTCTGGGGGCTCCACTGGCGGGAAAATAATCCTTTCCTTCCTGAATCTCTGGAACAAACTGAAAAATACCTGACCTGATGGCTACTGCAGTTGGAGGTTTGAAGGTGAGGATCAGACTGGAGAGAGAGAGACAAGTTTTTCCTTGTCTCTCCCAGGTGGGATTAGTGTTATTCCTGCCTGAACACGATACTGGACTAATCAGTGTTGGCTTCATTTGCTGGCAGCAACCCTTCTGTTTGCATGAAAACTGATGTTATGACAAGAAGAAAAAAAGATATTTAAGAGTCAAAAAATGGGGATCCTTTGGACCAGAGTTTAGAATCTGAATGGGAGAACAGCTGAAAACAATTTGTATATGTGTGTATGTGCATGTACACATGTATGTATGTGTACATGTGTGATGTAAAGTGTTTGAAGTAGTTACACAGTAAAAATATAGTAAGAGATTTACACAAAGAAATTATTCCTTCAGCTCCAGCAGTTGGGCAAATAGTTAAAAAAAAAAAAAAAAAAAAAAACCTGAGACAGACGATTAGCGAATTTATTACAAATCTACTTCCAATTTTTGCTGACTGAGTTACTCAATGCTCTCTGGTGCTTTTCCTTCCCTGTCAGGGTTCTGCATGGTGGCAGGGTGATAGGAGCACCAGGCTACCCGCAGTCAGCTTGGCCAGAGCATTGGGCAGGACTCTGGGGGATTCCCAGGCAGGAGGGGGCATTGATTAATCTTTGCTAACTTGGAAGGAGCATAACTGGAATGGTTAAATGCAGACATCAGGTGAAGCAGCAATGCATGACAGCCTTTAATTTAACTCTGGTTCATAGAATGGCAAATTTGTCTTAGAGCAGGAGAGAAAAAAAAAATCAAAAACAAAACATGGAGAAGCTGACCGGAGTACGTTTCTCATCCAAACCCTTTGCTTCAGCCTGTTTCAGATTATGCCTCCCCTGCAGGATGTGTTGTCAGGTAAAGGGCTGGTTTCAGGACTATACTACTATGTTAAGTGTGCATACAGTTCTGTCCTACTGCCAGCAGGTCAAGCAAAATGCTAATTCATGAGACAGCCACAGAGCACCCACAGACCTGAGCGTAAACACTGCCACAAACTCCAAATTCTCCTCTGTATCATTCAGCATCTGGCCCCAAGCGAGCCAACAAGTTTTGTTGCTCCACCAACCTTCATCTTTGCTCTGCTGGCAAGCACATGGTTTGCATGTGTCTGCTTGTGGGCCAAGAATCATAACGACACAGCAAATCCCAGCGTTGCTTTCAAATCTGACTGCTCTGATAGCTGTCAGCTGTCAGCGGTTATTGCCTTGCCTGCTCCACTGTGGGATGCTGTTTTTTAGCACCAGCCCACCCTCGTGGGCAGTTTAATATGCAGGACGACAAACTGGGCACTGAGACATGAGCAACATAATCTTCTGCTGACTCCATGGCAGCTTCCAGCGGCCAGCAGTGGTGGAAAAGTCTTAGCCTGGTGCAGCCAGAGCCACAGCTCTCGCTGTCAGACAGCTGGATCCCTGCTTTGAGATCATGCTTGTGCATGCTTTTCCAGTGATGTCTGATACATGTCACGTACAGCACTGGGCACCTTGTGTCCAAGTAGGTCTTACTAGTTAAACTGTTGCAAGTACTCTGATGAAATAATCAAGATATTATTATATAGAAGAGTTGGGTCTGATTAAGAAGTAGAAAATTTTAAAGCATAACGTATAAGTTACAGTTGTTTGCTTTGAACTAGGTAATCACAGAAACCTCACCAAAAAGAGACTGTAAAGTCCCAGGCCTGTTATAATCATTAACTTAGTACTGGAGTTAAGAACGATGTATCTTCATCATAGAATTTCAGAAATCAAAATTTATTACCTTAGTGTTCATAGAAGCATTAAGACTCTTTGTTTTACTGATCACTGGGATGTGACAAGAGAACATGTTGAGCTAACTCCTTGGGACAAGGCAGACAGAAGTGCTGGAAACAGGCCCAAGAGAGAACTGAGCATGTGCAAAGGAAAAGTACAACCAAAGGACTCAGCAATGAAGACTATCGACGATGACCAGAAGACCATGATGACCACCAGAGAGAGAAAGGGCACATGCGAAAGGGACATTTACATATATTAATGAGTTCCTGGAAATGTAATGAATATGTTAATGATTTCTTGGAAAAGTAATGAATATGTATATTTTGATGGTATAGAGCTTTAGTGGAGAGACAAGTTGGTATGCATGATACGTGGAGTGTTCCCCCATGCATTCAGCGCCGTAATAAAGAAGTGCCTGCTTCTTCAGACTACATTGGTGTTAAGAAGTTTATTCCCATTTTAGGTGACAAAACCAAGCCCCTATTTGCTGCTATGCCCCCAAGAAAAAAAAGGAGTAAGGCTGGATGCAGGAGTGCTGCAATGGTGTCAGGATAGAGTGGTGGCACATTTGCAACCCATCACCTCACAGAGCATGGATGAGAGGCTAGTCTGCACGTCACTGGAGGTCTGTGCTCCCTACAACTGCAGAGAAGGAGAAAGAAAGTCAGGAGCAAGCCTGGTGCAAGCTTGGTCCTTTAGTCTTCTGTTTATGTGAGGGATGTTCTAGATACATTGCCAAGCAGCACCATGTCTCTGGAGTTTGCAGTAAATTCATGGCAGTCAACCCATTAGGTTTACAGAACAGGATTTACAGTTATTGTGAAAACTCCTAGGAGATGCTATTGTATATAGGCTTAAGTTCTTCTTAGTGTGGAAGCAGGGTACAGCCCTCAAAGGAACACTTTTATTCTTAAATTTTTGATGTAGCAACTTGTCTGGAATATATCTGTAGTTTTCCTGGTTCTAGTTTGTGCTTTTTTCTGTGCTCAGCATCAATTCTGAGGAACCAGGCACTGTAGTTTTGGGCTGCGATTCCTGCATGAGGAATATAGTAGTATCCTGACAGAAATAAAATTAGTTATATGATATCTATCATATAACTCTGTGTCTCTGATTTATTTTCCTTCACAAATTCATCCTACAGAACTTCGATATGTGCTGCCTCTCAGCAGAGAGGCTCCTGTAACAGTTACTAAATTATACGTAATAGTAATCGCTTGAGTTGCTTCATACACTCACTAGCAAGTCAATATTTTTCCTGTTTCCTAGCAAATATGCCTATTGATTATGCAGACTGGCAAACAGGAGACAAGTTCAGAGACTAAAAGCTTTGAGAATGGATTTTTCTCAAGACATCAGATATTGATCAATGTCTCCTAAACATATATCAATAGGTGGTTAATAAAATACGTTTGTGCTTCTGTAACAGCAAAGGAAATTGTGGTGGTTT
>NW_010296118.1:0-2114 GCF_000700745.2 Antrostomus carolinensis
AGGAGTCACCGAGGCCCAGCACGGCGTAGTCCAGCTGGCACAGGGAACTGGGGGGCAGGTTCTTCCGGAACAGAAACCGCCAGAACATCTACAAAGGACACGGCTGGGGAGTTCCACTGCTGACAAGACAGCCTCCCCCACCTGCCTGTCCCTAGCCCCCCACTCACCCACCCACCGGGTCCCTCCTGCCCTCCCCTGAGTCCCAACAGAGTGGGGAGCACGACCTTCTGCAGAGGTGACCCCTGAAAGCAGCCAGCACTGCTACCTGCCAGGAGAACGATGCTCTCTGAGTTCTCCACAACCCCAGGGTTCTTGTGATGGTGGGATTCCTCTCAGCTGCTGAAACCTCACCTCAGCTCCCTGCCTCTGTCCCATCAGTAGCATGAGATGTGACTGGTGAATTTCCCCCTCTACTCTGCTCTCGTAAGGCCCCACCTGGAGTGCTGTGTCCAGTTCTGGATCCCCCAACACAAGAGAGACCTGGAGCAGCTGGAACAAGTCCAGAGGAGGCCACCAGGATGATGTGAGGGCTGGAGCAGCTCTGCTGTGAGGACAGGCTGAGAGAGTTGGGGCTGTTCAGCCTGGAGAAGAGAAGGCTCCAGGGAGATCTTATAGTGGCCTCCCAGTACCTGAAGGGGCTACAAGAAAGCTGGGGAGGGACTTTTCATAAGGGCAGTTAATGACAAAACAAGGGGAAATGGGTTTAAGCTGAAAGAGGGGAGGTTTAGATGAGATATTAGGAAGAAGTTCTTCACTGTGAGGGTGGTGAGACAGTGTCCCAGGTTGGCCAGAGAAGCTGTGGCTGCTCCTCCCTGGAAGTGTTCTCGGCCAGGCTGGATGAGGCTTTGAGCAACCTGGTCTAGTGGAAGGTGTCCCTGCTGCTGGCAGGGGGGTTGGGACTGGATGAGCTTTAAGGTCCCTTCCAACCCAAACCAGTCTGGGATGCTGTGATGATTCTATGACTGGTGCTGCTCCAAAGCTTCCTCTTCAAAAAAAACAACCCTTGCTCAAGCTGCTTCCAGAGAGAAACTCTTGTCACTGGACCAGGAATATAAGAACAACATGGAGAGGAGCAGGTCCTACCTTCATGTTGTCAGGTGGGTCACCCTGGCCGGTGGTGGCACACACAAATACCACCAACAGCTCATTGATCAGGTTGGCCTGTGGGTACAAACACAGAAAAGCACCTTCAGGTCAGCAGCCTACAAACGTGTGTCCCAGCTGTCCCAACACGGCTGGTGACACCACAGTGACTTTACCAGACCACACTCGAAATAAAACCCCCCAGCCCCACGTGGCACGATCTCCTCTGCAGGAGCTGCAGCCACCTCTGCTGCCCACAGGCTCCTCGATGCTCCTCACCTTGCAGGGTACCACTGAGCATCTGTCAGCTGTCCCAAACTCCACCCCAAGTGTCACTGCTCAGTTTTCAGCTGAGTTAAGCACAAGCTGCCCTCAGGAAAGGCAGAGAGCCAGGGTCTGGTGAATACAGCAGGACACAGCAAGGGGGGGGGATGTCCAAGTGTCAGGAATTGGGTGGGTTGGAGTAGAAGCAGGAGCAGAAGCGCCTGGAGCAGCTCTCTGCATCGCCACTCACCACGTCACAGCTGTCCAGGGCCTCCACTCTGCACTGGAACCGCCGTCGTTTGGCTTCTCGGCCGATTCTCTCGGCCACGTCCTGAGCCGTCCCCGTCTGGCTGCCGAAAAGAACGAGGAGTTTCCGTTCTGTCATCTGCAAGAGACCAAACAAGTGTCACCAGGAGGTGAGAGGTGGCACAGCCCGACTGCCCTGGGCTGGGGATCACAGCGACACCTGCCCAGGCTCCACAGGAGGGACAGTGGCCCTGGGTTCAGGTGACACTGAGGGGACGGGCGGGTAATCCGGAGGGAGCAGCGGATCCAGGGCTCCAGGGACGTCCCCACCCACCCCGGGCAGCGCTCAGCGGGTGACACCGTGTCCTGGGTCACCGGAGCAGCAGGGACACCGCTGTGTTCGGTCCCCAGGGGCAAGAGGGACAGAGTCTGACACTCAGGGACACTAAAAATGTCTCATTTTTCCCCAAATCTGTCTGTCCTGTGAGTCCCCAACTGGGAGGGGCCCAGGAGGTGGGTGA
>NW_010296119.1:0-10912 GCF_000700745.2 Antrostomus carolinensis
TGGCTGCCAGCCCAGTGCTAGCCCAGTGCAAACACCACACTATCATACGCGGGTGTGCCAGCACACCCATGTCACAGCTGAAGCTGCCTCTTCTTCCTCAACCACCACCTGCCTGCATGGGAATGGACCACAGCAGAAAGCAGAGGTGCTATACAACTGGCGTTTTGCTGGACAGGCGAGGGAACCAGCACAATTAATAGTGATGAGTCATTAGGAAGAGAGGAAAACAAAGACAGCTGCAGTGTAAGGGTGACGTGCAGCGAGGCAGGAGACGATTCCATAATGAATCTGAAAGATCTTTTTAAACTGAAATAGGGTAGGTTTAGATTAGATATTAGGAAGAAGTTCTTCACTGTGAGGGTGGTCAGACACTGGAACAGGTTGCCCAAGGAAGTTGTGGATGCCCCCTCCCTGGAAGTGTTGAAGGCCAGGTTGGATGAGGCTTTGAGCAACCTGGTCTAGTGGAAGGTGACCCAGTTGGAACTGGATGGTCTTTAAGGTCCCTTCTGACTAACACTATCTAATCCTCTAACAATTTTTCCTCACTGGTTGCTGATGATAGAAATAATGGTCCATATTCTTCACTTTTCTACGTTTTTATGTTACCTCAATGTCTCTAGTACAGACAGAGGGTCATACTCAACCAATCATTAACCAGTTCTGCTCATTGCACACTCATGCCTTACCTTGGATAGAAAGCACATAACTTTTCTGAGCTTTTCCTTCTATATTTGATGCAATACACATGTAGGTCCCGCTGTCCAGAAGCTGAGAGCGAGCAATCTGAAGCTTGCTTCCACCAGATAAAATATGAACTTCAAGAGAATCAGAGTTTTCTGAAAATATGTAAACAAGTAGTTACTCCAAACCAAGCCACAGAGAGCAAATGCATCTTGAGAATTCTTTTCATCAAAATTTCAAAACAAAACAAATCAAAGATTCCAATCAGTTAACACCAGAGTCTGTCTAGAGACAGATGAAGAAGAAACAAAAACCAGAGAGCACAATAGCACAGAGGTGCCTCAAAGGGGGAAAAGAAAGAGCAGAAAAGAGCATGAGAGAACATTACCTATTGGTTTTCCATTCTTGAGCCACACTAATGTTGGTGGAGGAATTCCCATAGCATCACACACAAAGGTGACAGGATTACTGATAGTTTCATTGACCAGCTCTTGTTCAGGGCCTTCTATACTTGGTGGCACTATAAATTGAATGGAAGCAATAAGAATGGTCTAATTACAAAATATTTTTGTAAACTGATTTTGAATTGTCTACAGTGTCTATGGTGATTGTCCCCCTCTACTCTGCCCTTGGGAGGCCCCATCTGGAGTACTGCATCCAGGCCTGGAGCGCCCAGCACAAGGAAGATGCGGAGCTGTTGGAGCAGGTCCAGAGGAGAGCCAGGAAGATGATCAGGGGGCTGGAGCACCTCTCTGCTGAAGAAAGGTTCAGGGAGCTGGGCTTGTTGAGCTTGGAGAAGAGAAGGCTCCAGGAAACCTCACTTTCAGTACCTGAAGGGAGCTTAGAAACAGGAGGGAGAGTGGCTTTTGACATGGGCAGAGAGTGACAGGACAAGGGAAAATGGTTTTAAACTAAGAGAGGGGGGATTTAGGTCAGATATTAGGAGGAAATTTTTCCCCCAGAGGGTGGTGAGACACTGGCACAGGTTGCCCAGAGAAGCTGTGGATGCCCCATCCCTGGAGACATTCAAGGCCAGGTTGGATGGGGCCCTGTGCAGCCTGATCTGGTGGGGGTTGTCCACAGCAAAGGGGTTGGAACTAGATGATCTTTAAAGGTCCTTTCCAACCCAAACCCATCTATGACTCAATGATAATAACCACTGCAGATCATGCAGAGTACGCTCACCATAAACATTAAGATGGAAATTCTTATCATCTCGCCCTGCAATATTTATGGCTTTGCACACATACTGGCCCGTGTCAGAAACCTAAAACAAAAATAAATTTTAAAAAATCTTATTATGGAGTCTTATTTTAATGCTACAGTTCAGAGATATTATCAGCCTTTGCCTTTGCCAATTCAAGGTCCTTTTGACAGGAGGAAAGGACTCCAGCGAATACATCTCCTCTGCACAGCTAGGAGAATACAGAGACAAAGAGCAAAATAACTGTTTAACAGTAGTGGATGTGGGATCCCACAAGCCTGGCCTACCTCTGCACCCTTGATTCGTAACGTCTGCCCATCTGCAAAGATCTCCACGTTTGCAGACTCTGAAATGATGCGCCTGTTCTTGTACCAGGTGATGACGGGTGGTGGGATGGCATTGGATTCACACTCCAACACCACTGGGGTGCCCACTCTCACGTTCAGCACTGTCAGGGAGGTTCCACTCTGGTCTTTGATGCTTGGAGGCACTGTAGGAGAAGCTCTGAGTTATTTCTGCCTTTGTCTTGTGAAAGGGCAGAAAACAGTCTAATAAAAATAAGTATAAAATGCTGCCTTTTCAAAGAATAGCTATTATCTCAGGAAATAATAACAAACAGACCTAGGACAGTTAGGAAACTCTTCTTCTGACTTTCCCCAGCTTGGTTTCTGGCAATACAAGTATATTCACCATCATCTGGTAGTTTGGCTCGGGGAATCTGCAGAGTCCGAGCACCTGAAGTAAAGAGAGAAGGCTTGAGGTTTATTCTGCAGTTATTGCATCAGTCTCAAATGCTGTTCTAAAATTACAGGTTCAACAGACCGAGCACAGGCACTAAATTAACCTCAGATTCAAAAAAGCACTGCACTGTCATTGCTTTTCAAGGTTCATTAACCCTTAAAAAAAAAAATTCATCCAAAAGAACTAACATTTCAGAGTAAATTTAGTTACTGCTGTTAATTATAAGTTGGGACCACAAATATTCTTTTTTGACCTGTTTCTTTCACAGCTGCTAACTGCTGTCTCCTAACACAATGTCCTGGTTTCACTGGGATAGAGTTAATTTTCTTCTCAGGAGCTAGAAAGCACTGTGTTTTGGTTTCAGTGTGGGATTGTTATGAGAAGAATAATAACATACAAGGGTATTGTGTTTGGGTAGTTTGCAAGTACAAAGGACTGGGAGGGGGAAAGTGTAGTAATTAGCAAAACCTAGAACTGGCATTTGGCTCTGCCAATGAGATATTCCATCTCATATCATGTCATGGTCAGTAGATTAATGAGGGTTGACTGGAAAGCTGGGGGGGATCCTCTCAGGAATTGCTCAGGCTCGCTCTTCCAGGATTGCAATTTTGGTTTCAGGGTTTCTTTCTGCTCCTCTGGGATCATTATTGGCAGGTGGTGAGCAATTGCACTATGCATCATTTATTTTTTAAAAAATATATATATAATTATTATCATTACTATTTTAATTTTATTTTACTCCAATTATTATATTGTACTTATCTCAACCCACAAGTCTCCTCATCTTTACCCCTCCAATTCTCTCCCCTGTTCCCTGGGTAGGGGGGTGCGAGCGGCTGTGTGGTGTTTGCCTGCCAGCCAAGTTAAACTACAACAGATAACTGTGCCCTTCCCACCGAACTCTTGTCACTACTATCCCATTCTTTATTCCCCAGTCTCACCTGTCTCCATCCGGGAAGCTACTTACTGCCTGGGCCTCCATGATGAGTCTGCCCAGGTGTCTCTACCACCACTACACAATTTCCATCTCTACACTTTACTCTATGCTGTACCAAGGCCCCCAGTCACGTAATACCAGCAAGACAGGACTGACACCACAGCAAGTGACCTGGAATTGACACCCTGGGCTGAAGATACACACCAAGAGCAGAAATGACACAGACACTCAGGGACCTTACTGAGCGAAGAGCTTTGAATGGTTAAGATGACCTTCAAATACAAGGATCTCTTCCTGAGAGGCCAGCAGGGTTAATCCAGTTTCCCACTGAAGTCAATGGGAAGGTTTTGACTCTTTGTCATCCAAACCAGCTCTTAGCCTCTGTCACAATTTCTGATCATGTCTTTCAAAGGTGAGTCAAAGTGACTCAGCTTTATCAACACCCATATCAGAGCACCCACTACGTGACTTGCCCTCCAGTCTTTTCCACACAGTTGAGTCCAGTGCTTTCAGTCTGAGTCAGTTTTCTTTAAAAGTGAACCCATCCAACAGCCAAGAAATTATTAAACACAGTAGGCCAAGTGTCTTGTCTACTCACTGGAGCAATACTAAGAATGCACTGGCTCTATAAATAACACCCATCGCCCTTATCAAGACAAAACAGACAGCAGCTTGGTCCAAAGGCTGTAGAAATAGCCAAGGTTCCTCACCAGGCACAATAAAAGTGTTGGTATTTGAACTGAGAGGTTTTCCATTCTTGAGCCAGCTGAGATCAGGGGGTGGAAAGCCAGTGACTTCACAAGTCAGAGAGATGAAATTATTCACCACCACAGTCAAATTCTCAGGATTAGCACCAATAACACTTGGAGGAACTGTGGAGAGAAATACATTAAGACAATCTGCCACAGAATCGGCAAACAATATTCCACAAGATCCCAATTTACTAAAATAAAGCTGAATTGTTGAGTTTTGCCAAAGGGCCAAGTTGCAGAAATCTTTCACACACTGTGAATGGATGCGCAGCTTTTTGGACCTATCTGGAAATAAGACTGAAGTCCATCTAATGGTCATTCCTGTTCCTATAACTCACAAAAATGTCAACAATTTCATCTGCAGCCCTTCTATGCTTAGGATTTGGGAAGGTTAATTAACTTCTAAGATAATGCACTATCAGTTTTGAAACATTGTACTCGTAGGACATGTGCTATGTAAGGCAGGACAGATTAAATTTACCTTGTCAGCATATGTAGAATGACCACGTGTAATTTCTTCCTTACGTTGCACTGCTCCTTCTTTCTGAAATAGCCCATTTTCTCATTATAGAGAACCAAAAAATTATTCCTCCTGATACAGTTCAGAGTTCTTATGTTAACCAGACAAACCTGTTGTTCAGTGGTGAGCTAAGCAGTTGAAAATTCTGGCATGCAAGCATTGCTCCAAGGGGTGCATTTTTAAACTTACAAGTCCCAGTATTCTTAAATACAAGAATATTTTGACATTTGACCTTTCTACAAGAACTATTTAAAATTAAATAACTGTAAATCTCTTCCTTTTAATAAATCCCAAGTTTTAGTTTCCATGTTTTTGCAGAGTGGATATATACAACACTTAAGAGGAAAGCAAAAGCATGTTCTTGGCTCTGTTGGGTGGAGAAATGATTCCAAAGAACACATGGAATCCTCTTCTTCAAAGACAGAAATGTTAAAGTATTTTGGACCATATCCAAAATCATATCCATATCCAGAAACACTCCAGCTGCTTTCTGTCACTTGAATGACACAAACGAGTCATTAAGCCAAGTTTATTGCTCCTCTGTGGCACTGCAGAAACAAGAGGAGTCCATGCAAATAGGTGAATTCAGTCCATATTTTTCAATCTGGAACAACTGAAGGTTATTTCCCTGATAATGAGCACAAAATTGTTCACTAGAATTAATGGAGAATTCTCATCTGATGACATTTTATAGTTATTTTTATTTATTTACTTCGACAGTTCCTTTCCCACAGATGTGATTATTGGCAGTGCAAGACAGTGGGCAATAAATATCCAGGGCCAAATCTGAGCTATCTTTTAGTGAATTTTGCTTAAACTCTATAAATGGCACATTTCAAACTCTGCAGCCTTCGCAGCGTGTGCAAACCGCTCACAAATGTCCCACAGGTAATCTGCAGAGAGATGTAGTACTGGGCTCAGTTTTAGTATATAGTGTGAAAATTACCTATTTATTATACATTAAGGTTAGAGGTTGAGATTTTAGATGCTTCTTTTCAATGTTTTAGAAGGTTTTATTCTAGTTTTACTACTCACCTTTGAGCCAAGAAGTTAATTTTTTTAACATATTAAAAAGCATAATCTTTAATATTTTATTTCAATTTATGAAAGCAGTTTCATTAGAAACATACAAAAATGATGGAAAATAACTTTTGTTTGACACTGACAAAACAAAGACCATGCTGTGGAGCAATAATACATTTTCATCAGTGCTTCACCCTGGGTGGTCCTTTCCTGAACAGCTATAGTCTAATTTTTTTTTCAAATGAAACTGCATTCAGAGATTAATAGACCTATATTGGTAACACTGCTGAGCTAGAATTGAAGCTTCATGCAAATATTTCTTTTAAAATAACAGTATTAGACTATAGTCATTACAAACAAATATTTTAAAAACAAGAAGTTTAAATTAAAACAGAACTGTCAAGAAAAGCAAAATATTTTGATTTTAAACCAAAACTCAAACATCAGGATATCTGGACAAACTCCACTGAAAGAAATAACTTCTCAGAGAATGAATCCAGGGCAAATTCTTCCCAGGACAACACTGGTTTTGTCTAATTATACTAATGAATAGAAAAAAGCACTATAAATTTTTATCTAAATTTGATGCATGTTTGAATGAGAAAAAAAAAAATGTATTTCTTCTGTATGTAATAACTTGAATCATTAAATTCCTTGGATGCTGGTACTGTATTTAAGCAAGAGAGAGAAGACAGCACTTGTCTTCTTTCTAGTATGTAACAGTATGACATGAGTCTCCAAATTGTACTGTGAAAGTAGATAAAGATGCAGCTGCCAGTGTTCCTTGGTAGGTTTTAACATGTAATTGTGCAGATGATTTTGTGGGAGTAATCTCAGAATCACAGAATGTTGGGGATTGGAAGGGACCTCAAAAGATCATCCAGTCCAACCCCCCTGCCAGAGCAGGAACCTAAATGAGATCACACAGGAAGGCATTCAGGTGGGTTTTGAATGTCTCCAGAGAAGGAGACTCCACACCCTCCCTGGGCAGCCTGTCCCAGGGCTCTGGCACCCTCACTGGAAAGAAGTTTCTTCTCCAGTTGAAGCAGAACCTCCTGTGTTCCAGCTCACACCCATTGCCCCTTGTCCTACCATTGGGCATCACTGAGAAGAGCCTGGTTCCATCCTCATGACATTCACCCTTTACATATTTATAAACATTAATGAGGTCTCCCCTCAGTCTCCTCTTCTCCCAGCTGAAGAGCCCCAGCTCCCTCAGCCTTTCCTGAGTAATGCTTGTTTGATCTTCACTTCAAAATGGAAAGCTGAAAGTGATGGGAGGAAGAGCAGGCAGAAATAAAAGGAGAAGTTAAGGTTAACTCTGAAATGTTAATTAGAGATCTCCTGATTTTCTGAAACTATCAGGAGAGGTAAAGGAAGGTGGTGGAGAAAATGGTTTTTAAAATAATGGAATATGCCTTAATTTCTTGATTGTATTTGGTTTAGACTTGTGATGCCAAAGGCCCAAATTTATTTTAATCTTATTCTAAGTCAACAGGAACAACAACAAAAAGAACAGAAAGGATTCTGAAAGGAGAAATTTCAAAAAGCTAAGTTTTTACAGTGCCATGTCGCTCTGCTCTCAGTCTGTAACTCCTGATTTCAGGGCTTGGCAACACCTACACAGTACACACACACACAGCGACTACACGAGGCTCCCTCAATAAGAATTTCCACCTACATGGGACACATATAAAGAGCTGAAGCCATGGGGTACCACAAGCTTTTTTTGCCAAGGTACTTTAAGCTTCTATTTAATTTCTAGTACATCAGAATCTCCAGTACACCCCATGAGATGACTTACATGCATAAAGCTGAGTATGTGCCTAAGTGCTCTGCTACAATCAATGCATTCCAGTTAAACTAACATTTGAAAAAAGACAATCAGAAAATGATGGATTATTGTACTTACCATGAACATTTAGGTTAAAATACTTTTTGGCACTTCCAGCTATGTTTTCTACAATGCAGATGTACCTGCCAGTATCTGTTATTTGGGAATTCAAAATCTAGGAAAAAGAAAGAAGATTGTTTTTGAGCAAAGAGATAAGACAGCTCACTGTTAAAACATCAAGTTTTGGTGTTTCCCCAAAGACTCCAAAGGTCTTTGGAGCCTGCAAGTCTACAGGGTTTTTTTGTTTTGTTTTATTTGATTTTTTGCTAATGCCTTTGCAGTGTTATGAAGAAGCCAATCTGAGAAACTTCCACTGTTGCTCCTCCTTTCAGAACCTCGGATGCAAATCTGTGCGTCTCAAACCTCCAGAAAAGTCAACATTGGTCACGTTAAATTCATTCAAATTAAATAACAAAACAACTATTCACAAAAAAAAAGGAAATAAAAATCTTAATGTTCTTCTCTGTGGTTTTATTTTATTGTATTCTTAGATCATGCTATGAAAATGAAGAGAATTAAGCTCAACTCTCCAGCTGCTTTAACAGTTTCATCCAGTATCACCCTTTGATTGGAGGGGGATGCATTCTTCAGAATTCACTTTTTTCTTTAAATAAAGAGGTACAGTTTGCAATAATTAAACTCCGTTAGGGAAACTTGGACAAAATTGACAACAAATTGTTCTCCACAAAAATCAACATTATTTTAAACCCAGTGGTTTCACTGATGCAGTTCACAGCCTGACCCCACAAACATCTGGGGCAGCACAACTGAGGGAACTAGGCAGGAGTGAGAAGCAGCTGAGGGACAGGGACAAGGGACAAGAACCTCCTTAGGGCTGCAGCATCTTGTAGAAAAAAAAATAATTCAGACTCTCATTCTCAGCAAATCTAAAGAGTTTTGTCTTTATGGTCAGCTTGTGTTTGCAATGCTAAAAATCAGTTATTGACTAAGAGCTACCTGTAACCTCCTTCCACTGGACAAAAATATGTGCCTGTCGTCCTCTGCTAGGAGGTGGCCGTCCTTTTGCCAGGTAACACTTGGCGAAGGGCTGCCGCTGGCGACGCAGTCCAGCACCGCAACCTTGTTCACAAGCACAGTCACCTCTTCAGGCAGATCACCCTCAGCTCCACTGATGGACGGTGGCACTACAAGGGAGCAAAACGTGGTAAGAGTTCTGTGACTTTGATACCAAAATAACATATCCTTCTTCTTAAACAATGTCACCTTGGAAGATAGTTACACATCAGCCAGGCCTAGCCAAGTCTGTAGTCTAAAATAGATAACAGGAAACTTGAGGCGTCGAATCTTTAAAATACAGTGGATAAGGCAGTGATGGCAGAATAAACCAGTTTTGTGGAGGCAGAAATGTTGTCAACAGGCCAAGGGATGAACTGAGCGTGAGAAAAAGAAAAGTTCAACTAAAGGGCACGGTGAGAAAAGTTTCACCACCACCAGAGGACCCTCCCAAAGAGGCTCAAAAGGACATCAGTGCACATGTGAAAAGGACATTTACATATATTAATGAGTTCTTTGAAATGGGATGAATATGTTAATAATTTATTGGAAAAGTAATGAATATGCATGTTTTGATAGTATAAAGATTTTGCAGAGGGATGAGCTGGCATGCACGATATGTAGAGCAATCCCCTGAGCATGCAGCACTGCAATAAAGAATGTCTCCTTCTTCAGACTGCACTGGTGTCAAGAAGTTCAGTCCCAATTTTGATGGCAACTTAGTATCTCCCAGTAGTTTTTGTTGTTGTTTGGTTGGTGTTTTTTTGATTTTTTGATTTTTTTATTTTTTTTAAGATTGCCTACCAATCTTTCAGATTGGGTTTTTATAAGAAAGCAGTGAAATCTCCAGTGAATACAGTGAAAGATAATAAAACCCCAAGGGTAGTTCAGCTGGAACAAATCAGTGTAACTCAAGGGTCTGCGGGAGAACTATGCTTATTCACAGCAGCCATAAAGAAGCAGCAGCTCAGTCATGTTCTTTGCTGCCAGAACAAAAGAGGCTTTCCAAGGCAGGATCCCTTTCTAACAATAAATCATTTTTTTCAGTGGTAGATACAGAAATAGAGGCAAAAAACCAAGTTTTTCCCAAGGCAAAAACCTTGAGTACATCAAGAGGCAATGCAAGCAGCCTACCAAAGCTTTCTGTGCCATATTTGTAAACACATCGTACTAAATGCACTCTGCAGGCATTCAATGGTTAATCTAAATCATCAATTCCCTTACACCTTTGGGAGTTTTGCAGGTATTTTAGGAAAAAATAACCAAAACAAGGAGAGAGAAAAGTCTAGTAGGTCAAAATTTTGAATTGGAAACTATGAAAGAAGAGACACCATGATAAAACCTGGATTTCTATGTGTACTTCTCTTTCTGGTGAAATGTGACAGGGTTCATGCAACCGAGTTCCTATAACCTAAAAACATACTGAACTACCAACACTGACACTATGTCCATGCAATTCTGTGTACTTCTACAAAACTCCAGCACCTTACATAAACACATTAATTTCCTAGTTTACAAATATGTAGATTTTATAAACTTAAAAAAACCCCATTAAGCAAATCTGGGCTATAAAGCTCCATTAGTTCCCACAGAACTCTTTTTTTTGTCACTCAAAGGAAAGCAGAGAAGCTCACGGAGCACGCGGACATCGTAATGAATGGAATCCTCCCCAGCTTCGTTCACCGCCACACAGATGTATCTCCCGGCATCTTCAGCCTGTGCCCGTGGAATCTGCAACACTCGCCCTCCTGCAAGGAAAATGTATTCAAGATTGAAATGTTTCCATCATTTCCACACCACATTTCACTAGAGACCTGAGCAAGCAAATTTATGAATGGTCAGCATTTGTTCTGAATTATAAGTAACTAAAGACTTTTATTTCCTAGCTACTTTTGCTTCTGGCAGAGACTTGGAATTCAGCAATGTTCATACTGAAATGTTAGAAAACACTAATTAATTGCACAGAAAGGAATAAGGTTCTTCAGCAATATGCAGCCAGACATTATTCTCCAATCAAAAATAGAAATATTTCTCAGCAAGGTGACAGAGAACTAACAGGGAACCACTGCTGTTCTTTCCATGTGCCACTCTGAACCATCCTCAGCACAGACAGGCTCCTTTTTGTGCTCCCAGCACCATAAGCACC
>NW_010296119.1:10923-17236 GCF_000700745.2 Antrostomus carolinensis
TCTTTCCCTTTCCCATATGAGGCTAAGTAGGAGCTCACAGCCATTTTTGTGCTGGAAACATTATATCCATGCCTCACTGCTGGTTAAGAGGCTTTTCTACTCCAATTATGATTTTGCCAAAGCAAAACTTAGTAAGGAAATAAATCAGGAACACATCAGAGAAAAGGGGTCATTGTTGCATTTTATTTTTCAACACATCGTATGACCATTTAACTTAATAGTCTCATTTTAGGGACTACTTTTTAATTGAAACAAGGAAACAGCTTAAGTCCAGGGACTGCAAAGAAACATTTCCAGTCAAGAAAGTCTGAAAAGAACATTAATGCAGTGTTTTGAAAGGGAAAAGTTTATTACTACGCCAATACTTGGGCCCCTCAATCCAAGAAGGACATGGAGGTGCTGGAGCGTGTCCAGAGAAGGGCAACGGAGCTGGGGAAGGGTCTGGAGCACAAGTGTGCTGAGTTCCCTTGTGGCTGAGGGAACTGGGGGTGTTGAGCCTGGAGAAAAGGAGGCTGAGGGGAGACCTTCTGGCTCTGTCCAAGTCCCTGAAAGGAGGGTGAAGAGAGGTGGGGGTGGGTCTGTTCAACCAAGGCCCAAGGGACAGGACAAGAGGAAATGGGCTCCAGTTGTGGCCAGGGCAGTTGAGATGGGATGTGAGGAAGAATTTCTTTGCTGAAAGGGTTCTGAGGCATTGGAAGGGGTTGCCCAGGGCAGTGGTGGAGTCCCCATCCCTGGAGGGATTGAAGAGTCGTGTAGACATAGTGCTGAGGGACATGGGTTAGTCATAGGGGACTTGTCAGTGTTGGGTTCATGGTTGGACTCAATGAGCTTAAAGGGCTTTTCCAGTCAAGACAATTCTGGGATTCTGTAACACCAGCACTAACGCCATTTCTTAAGGTCAGAGAGTGACATTTTAACTCACCTGGCAATATTAGTACTTTATCACTAGAGCTCAGTGGATAGCCATCCTTATACCACGTAAGAACTGGAGGAGGAACGGCGTTGGTCTCACAGTACAGTGAAAGGGGATTGTTGACAACCACGTCTTTACTTTCACCACCTCTTCCTGGATCTACTGTGTTACCATCTTCCCATTCCTTCAAAGGCTTTGGGAAACTAGGAGGAACTACAACAGCAGAGGAGAAAAACAGTAGCATTTTACAGCAGAAGTAGCTAGTTTTAAAGTCAAAAAATGAAAAGATACTGTAATTGTTAAATAGCAGCAATAAAAATTAAGTGTATTAAATTAACCCCTCCTCCTATTTTTGATTAGCCAGGAAAATTCTAGTTCTTTTCATCAGAATGAAAAATTGAGCAATCTACTGAATATTGTGTGAAGGCTAATAAATAACAGCGTAAGAAGACCTGATAACAAAACACAGAGGGCATTAATCAACAATAATACTCAAATAGTAAGCTATCTGGTTTTACTTAAGTTCTAATTTTGTCTAAATTTTCAGAAATGACTAATGATTGTTTTTGTGTATTTATACACAGTGTGTAGGCCAACGGGATGCTTATGTCTGGGGCCTCCAAGTACTACTCAGTATGGATAAATAAAACATGACGTCCTAGTTGAAGCTAAATTAAAACTTTTCATGTACTTTAGAGAAAGATCAGAGTTACTGTGTCAATCCACTGACTTCAGAAACACTGCATATGTCACAAAATATGGAAGAGAGAATAATCAGATATTGTGTTTCTCAAAGATCAGCAAAATATACACAAACTAAAAATCACACAACACACAAAAGCATCAGATGAGGCCAAGCAGGTGTAAAGGAGATAAAATTATAAAGTATTCCAACATCTCAGAACGTGAGAAAAGGAGGCTACCAGAAGAATTATATTATCTGAACACTGTTTACCTTGTATATTTACATCAAATTCCACCTCATCCTCTCCAGCAACGTTGGATGCCACACAAGTGTAACGACCGGTGTCTGATACTTGAGCCTCCTTAATCTGCAGAGTACGGCCACTGGCTTGGATAACGATATGATCATCAGGCTTAAGTGGCTGTAATGGAATTTTTACATGTAAATTAATAATTGGCAAAAGATACACTAGAAATAGTAATATTTGTGGAAAAAATATGATGTCATCTCTCTTTTGGTGAAATTCAGGTTGTTTCAGAATCCCTCCTAAGGCAGTGTACTGGGAGTGAGAGCACCTTTTGGTTTTGGTATTTCCTCTGCTTTGACACAACAGAACATCCATCAGTTGTCGGTAATGCTTCCAGCAAAGCCTGCTTTCAATCTACACAACACAAGCAATGACTTAGGACACTAAATTCCTGAGGGCCACCCCACCACTTAGGACACAGTCCTAAGCCAGGTGCTCCTGGGATGGCAGCCTTGGCCACAGGTGGTGCAGCCCAGCTCTTCTCTCATCTGCTCCTCCCTCCCCTTAGACCAAAAGCTTTTCCTCCCTGGGTAAACTTGACTAAGCACAAAGTCTTTGGGGCTTGTCTCCAAGTTCCCAGAGACAGGGTTTTTTTTCATGGTTGACAGAAACTCTGCACCTTCACCTTTCTGCTGTTGGTAGCCAGTCTCCTAAGAGGATGTGGTTTTACACCACTCCTAACTCCAGCTGCAAATTGTTGCTGAAAGAAGCAATGCCATCCCATCAGGCGAGCACTCGGATTGAACCAGGCTGATTCAATCCCTGAACTCACTGGCCAAGCTGATGAGCTGATGGAAAACCTACACGTATAAAACTACCAGTTTTCTAAGAGGTGAACAACCTGACCTAACTCACCCTACAGCCACACAACCACCAGGACCTGCTGCCCAGCGCGGACATGGTGTGGACATAAATCTGATGCAACAGCAATGCAGATATACACAGGATTAGATGTTACTGTCCCTAGAATTTAAATTACAGGTGACAGCAGAGACTACAGTAACAACCTGTATCTCTCAATACATTAGGGAGTCAGCACTGAACTCCTGCCCTGCAGGGGACAATTAATTTAGGCCACGGATAGGAGGGAAAGCCATTTGCCCAGGGGCAACCTAAGAAAAGCTACTGGATGGATTAATTGCTCTGCCAGTGGCAGCAAGCTGCTTACAGCCACAATCTTTCTTTGGGGACCTCTCAACTCTCCCCAACACCATTTTTCATTGGCAATACAATGAGTGCACCCAGGAGGTCCCAGAACTACAGCGTGTGCTCAAAACAGACCTGGGGTGTACACACAGGCTCTCCTGTTTCTGCGTGCTTGGTAAATCCCCAAAGAGCTGCTCCAGCTCCAAAAGTGCAGCAGTCTGCCACATGGGAAGTGCCCTACCAAGAACAGCTAAAGCAAGAGATGTTATATTCTTTCTTACAGAAGAGATGCAGCATTTGGGGGTTGGACTAGATGATCTTTAAAGGTTCCTTCCAACCCAAACCATTCTATCATTCTATGATTTCTCTCTTATTTACAGCCAGCCCCTGCTAAACTGCATCTCAGTACGATTCTATGGCATCGTCCTTCCAAACTGCTTCTTCTCCAGACCAATGTTGTTGTGAAGACTGCGTGTGGCAGGAACCACGCCTCAGTCCCCCTTGCAGAGGATCCAGATGCTTTTGTGGCTTTGTGAGCTCTGCCAGAACCAAGTGGGAGGCTTTCTGCAACTTCTGCAAGGGCAGCACTGAGAGGAACCAAGCATGTGGCCATTCTGTAACCTTGGGGCCTTTGGGGACTTCACACAATGCCAAAGAGACATGTGGTCATATCATGAGATGCTACTTCTAGGCAAGGCCCTCTTCCTTTAAAGCACAGGGCAGCTGGCAGGCCCTGGAAACTCCAGCACTGATGTCTCAACAGCACTGCCAAGCACCCACAAAAAAACAAGGGTGTCAGTTGGCGGAGGTCTGGCCAAGAGCCACCATCCCAATGCACGTGAGGAGTGATCCTGCCAGCAGGACAATGGGAAAAAGGACTTCCTGGCCAGCCTGGTACGCTGCACGAGTGTTCATTATGAGCCCTGGGACAGGCTGCCCAGAGAGGGTGTGGAGTCTCCATCTCTGGAGATGTTCCAACCCACCTGGACACTTTCCTGTGCAACCTGGTGTAAGGAACCTGCTGGGATTGTGTGGAAACCACAACAAAAAGGGTTTGGACTGGATGATCTCCTGAGATCCCTTCCAACCCCACCATTCTGGGATTTTGTGATTAATAGCTACAGTGAATACACAGTTGTTTCTGTACCAAATCCACCCAGTAGAAGGAATTAAGTTTGTGACTGGCCTGTCCATCCTTGTACCAGCTGATGGCAGCAGCAGGAACAGCATGAGCTTCACACTCCAGGGTAAGGCTGTGGTTTACTTTGATCTTCACTTCTTTAGGGGAGAGACCCATCCCTGAGAGATCCCCTTTGTTAATGGTGGGTGGAACTGCACGAAAACAAAGGAGCAGAGGGACTTCCATGACTTACTGTATCGTGCAGCGCTTCAAAATTAACCGGACAAAGGGAAAACATGAATGATCACCTCAGGGAAAGCAAGTGCATTATCCCTATAACCTGCCTCTTCCCAAAGCTGAATTTTTTTTTTTAATATATATGTATTTCAAACTATTTTTAGTATAAGTATTATATATAAAAATACCTAAAACTGTGTTGAATAGTTTTAGACACGCAAACCTGACTACAGCCTTACCTAGCTATAGCACTTTGTTATGCATTTGGCTTCAATTCTACAAAGTTCAGTGTACTGCAGTCATTAAAAAGCATTTTAATGGAAACTAATATTCTCAGAAACATATGTTTGAACTGAGGTCCACATTCAGAGTAGCTGGTCAAAACCCAACATTTCCATTCCACTGAAAGCCCAATGTTGCAAAATCTCATTTCCTTCTGAAGCAGAATGAAAACAGAACATTTCAAAATTCTTAAGCGACCCCCCACCCTGGTCTCATAAGATCTTTTAAATTATTTTAAATGCTTTCAAAGCATTTTCCATTCTATTTGCAATGGGAAATTTTAAATTCTCCCTCATGCTTACAGTACCATAATAACTGACAGTTGCAATGGCATTTAGGAGTGGGGCTTTATGTTGCTACACAGCCACACTTCAATAATGAACTCCTTTGTCATCTTCTAATTATTCCAAACCCAAATGGGGCCTTATTAGGGACTTAGTGTAATTAAAATGACAGCATGGTTACTGTGAGGAAGTAAACCCAACTCCAATTCAGACTAGGAAATAATAATAAATTTTAAAAAAGATGAAAAATCATGCTTGACTGAACCCTTAATGAAGAGTTTGAGCACTAAAATATAGAGTATTAGGCAGAGATGCTCAAAGGACAACATGCTGACAGGCAGCCTGGAATGGGAAAGCTTTTGTGCATATGGTATTTTATGGAGGGATATAAAAATATCCTCCTGTTTTACCTTACTCAAGAAAGTTTCCCATTAAATGTTACAGGTGCCTTCCTCTCCTTTTTTTCTAAAATAGTTTATTTGCTCACGAGAGTCTCTGATCACATCTCCCATTGTGCTGCGTATGTCTGATGTGTAAATCATTACCCAAAGCATTTCAGAACACACTATATGTTCAATGTTTCTTAAAAGTCTTCCCCTGGGTGGTACCAAGATTTTAAACCCAACAGCAGCACTCAAAGGATGCAGCAGCAAACTTCTCCAGTGTCTTTCCTCAAGCAATGCCATGAGCTAATGCAGATGTTTGTTAACCAAAGACACTAACAGCAATTCTTGAGTTCACCAGGACAAGTAACACCACAAAGGGAAAAAAATGAAGAATGAAAAACCAAACCAAAACAAAAAACCCCAAATGAAAGGATTTCCTTACTGTAGACTTTTACTTCATAGTGTTTCAAAGTTTCTCCAGCCTCATTTGTGGCTACACAAGTATATCTTCCAGCGTTGTCTTCCTGAGCATTTAGAATCTGCAGGGTTCGCCCACCTGTCAAAAGACATAATTCTTTAACAGCATCTATGCTGTACTCTTGCTTCCCAACCATCTGAATGGTTTCTGCAGCATCTTTTCAATCCTTTGGTTCAAATTCTGCCCTTAGATGAGGCTGCAAACCTGAACGCGTACCACCGCGTACGCTGTGTAATAAATGAGCTCGTAATCTGCGGTCGTGCTTTGGATCACGACCCAGGTCGCTCAGAGACTCCTAGAAAATTTGTTAACACAGCTCTGTACAAGAAATTTCTGGAAGATATTTAGACAGGAAGAAGTGATTCAGGGTTCTGCACTTCATTCACAGGAAGAGGGAAACGAAGAGGGTTTTAATCAGTGGTGCAAACTCTCGCTGGAGGCCTGTGGTCCAGTCCTGTTCAATATATTCATCAGT
>NW_010296120.1:0-824 GCF_000700745.2 Antrostomus carolinensis
AGAAATTGATTAAAATAGTAGAAAGTGATTAGAAAAATAGTAGAAATTGATTAGGAAATATTATAAATTTATTAGAAAATATTAGAGATTGATTAGAAAATAGTAGAAATTGATTAGAAAATATTAGAGATTGGTTAGAAAATAGTAGAAATTGATTAGAAAATATTAGAGATTGATTAAAATATTAGAAATTGATTAGAAAAATATTAGAAATTGTTTAGAAAATATGTGATTAGAAAAATAGTAGAAATTGATTAAAATAGTAGAAAGTGATTAGAAAAATAGTAGAAATTGATTAAAATAGTAGAAAGTGATTAGAAAAATAGTAGAAATTGATTAAAATAGTAGAAAGTGATTAGAAAAATAGTAGAAATTGATTAAAATAGTAGAAAGTGATTAGAAAAATAGTAGAAATTGATTAAAATAGTAGAAAGTGATTAGAAAAATAGTAGAAATTGATTAAAATAGTAGAAAGTGATTAGAAAAATAGTAGAAATTGATTAAAATAGTAGAAAGTGATTAGAAAAATAGTAGAAATTGATTAAAATAGTAGAAAGTGATTAGAAAAATAGTAGAAATTGATCAAAATATTAGAAATTGATAAAAATTGTAGAAATCACTTGAGCTAAGCTTTACTTTTTAGCTTGAATAAGCTCAAATAAACCCAAATGTTTAATTCCAGGGTGCTGTAGAGGTGAGGGCTTACCTACCGAACGCCCGCTGGTACGATTACCATACCGTAAGTCATTAAATAATTCTAGTTATTTTCTTAATATTATATTTATTTATATATCAAAATATAATTTATAATTATATGTTTTTAT
>NW_010296121.1:0-11272 GCF_000700745.2 Antrostomus carolinensis
TTTAAAAAAAAATTAGGTTTAGTTTCTTTTTCTTTAATGACTAGTAAATAGCAGCCACCTGTGTCACAGAAAAATGTAAAGTTCATTGTATCATATTTGTAAATATTTTACATATTTGTGTGAAAACTGGTGAGAGGAAAAGGCTCATTTCATCAGAAATGTCTGTAAAATGAACTAGACTGCCTTCAGTACCAGAGAGATTAAACCCCGACATTGTCATTGGAGGACTGTTCAGATATCAAAGGATCTTCTCAGCGTGCAACCACCCAATATTTAAATTGTAAAAACACCTTTGAAATTCCTCAACTCTTCATTAAACAAACAAAATCTGAAGTGGATTGAGGACAGTTCATGATTTTAACGTTAGATTAGCAAAATCAAAGAAAAATGTGTAGTGATTGTTGAAAGTCCATTTTAGGAGGAAAATCCCCAAGCAGAAGATTGTTAGCTGCAATGTTCCTTGATATCCCACAGCCAGACGGGTGCACTAGATGAAATACAGATTGCAAGGTCAAGAGGAGCGACTGTGATCATCTGATCTGTGTAGCACACACTGGAAAATTCCACAGACTGATGCCTGAATTCAGTCCGTGACTTCTCGTTGAGCCTTTATCTTTCAAAAAAGTGTTGGTCATGATTTAAAGATGGGAAAAGACAGAGAATCTACTGCATGCTTAGGAGTGATGCTTCAAGGGGCTGATTGCTTATCCTCTTCAAATGCTTCCTCTTTGGCTAGGCTGGCTCTGTCCCTGCCATCTAGGAGCCTTCAGCTGGGTCCCTTCCACCTGGCAGGGCTGTCAGTGCCGTGGCGAGGGGATGGAGATGCTGGTGGCCCAGGCTTGCTGTGCCTGCACAGCCCGATGCCGCTCGGCCCCTCTTGTCTGCAGGAAGGACATCAGCTGTAGGGACCACAGGGCATCTCTGGGAGAGGGCTGGGACTGGGCAGCGGGCCCGTGGAAGTAAGCTGTTCTGAGCTAACTAAGCTAACGAGAGCCTTTCTAAATACCTGCAGCTTTCCTGTTCTCCTTTATTTTTCACTTGGGTACATCACTGGAATTACATTGGGGCAGGTTTGACAGACTACGTCTGTGCTTCTGTGAGTCCTGAGCCAACCTTGCCACTTTTCCCAGTTTCCATCTGCTTGATATTTCTGAGTTTATAAACCCCAGGACTTTGTGAGAGCTTCCAACCCTGACCAGATCCTACTGCTTATTGACCGCTCATCCCTTGTCTCTGGGATTCCTGGCTTCCATAAAAAGATTCTCCCCCTTGTTCCCTGGGTCTGTCTTCCTCACTCCCAGACTGTGGGTCTTTGTGTTGCAAGGCATGTTGTTCAAAGGGACACGTTTCTCATAGAAAAGCAAAGTTGTGTTTTTTGTTCAGGAAACCACAGTTTTCTTTCTTCCTTTTTTGTGTTTTTGGTTTTTTGGGTGGGTTTGGTTTTTGGTTTTTTTTTTTTTGGAAGTTTAATTTGTAGGTTGCAAGAAATAGCTTTATTTAAAATTTGTTGATTTTCTCCTACTGAAAGCTCAGGCAGAGTCTGTGGTTCTTAGCTGGTGCCCTTGAAGATGCAGTGATGCACAAGGGAAAACGGTGTTGTAAACTTGGTCTACCACTGTGGGGAAGTAACCCAACTGCTGGTGAGAGTGAAAGCGAGAGAGAGTGAGTCTACCAAATAAAGCTTAATTATAGTAGTTTGTAAAAATACAGTGATGGAAAATTTGCAACAAAGGACAGCGTGCGCTTTGAGCAGAATCCGTGGAGCAGAGGAAGCTGCCCGCCAAGGGTCAGGCTGGTGCGTTTGCCTGGGGAGAGGCAAAACGATGGGGAAGTCGCCGTTATATGTGAGCGGAGCCCAAGACAGGCAGCTTGTCCCGCTCTGCCGGGTGGGAACGGGCTGGGGCGCGGTGTATGTCCCACCTAACGGGGCGGGAGGGAACGTGGGCTGAGCGTTGAGCCGATTCCCAGCCTGGGTGACAGGGAGTCGCTCGACAGGCCGTGCTTCGACCCGAGCGTGGCTGCTACAAACAGCCCTGGACGCTGGGACAACGCCAGAGGGAAAACGGAGGTGTCAAAGGCCGCTGACAGATCGTCAGGAGCGCGCGTCCAAGTCGGCACAGCCCGGGACCTCGGTGCCAGCCAGGAGACGGGTCAAGGCCATGCCCTCTCCATTCCCCGCGGCAAGAGGCACAAAACTGACCCAGGAGAAACGCTCAGAAACAGCCAGAATTTTAATGTGTGTTTATAAAATGCATCTGGTGGTGGCGTGTGACAGGTGGATCAGCTCTCCACTTTCCGCTGTGCCACATTACTTTTTATGTATTATTTCTGGTCTGAGCAGTCCTGTCTCTTCTCTTGCGTGAGTTGTTTTACAACAACCTTTTTGTTGCTCTTCCCAGAAGACTACTGACGCTTCCCCATTCCCTCCAGCCTCTGTTGCTAAAAACCTTCCCACGTGCTCCTATAACCTCCTGGTCCTTCCAGCAGTTCCTCTCAAACCACTGATGGCTGGTCAACACTGTCCTTGCCTGCCATCCAAAATCAGTCACCTTTCCCTTGGAACCCGCTGGTGGCACCTTGGCTCTTTCCACATCTGTTTCCAGGCTCTCTTCTTCACCTTTAACATTTTTGGAGTTTTGCCTGGTTGACGTGTCTTGTCATGATTTCCCCCTTGGTTCCATAATTCCCTTTGCCCTTTCTGATTCTGTCCCCTTGTCCATCATCTTTTACCTCTCCAACCCTGTTCATCTCAGGTTGTATTTGATATCTTTTCTTCCTCTGCCTTGTTTGCCTTCCCTGCACTATGCTGTGTGTTCTTTGGGGCCTGCAATGTGCCTTCATCTTTTTCAGCGAGTACTGCGTACATCTGCAGGGCTGTATAAATGATTAACTGTGCCGATGAGAAAATGTAGGGCATGGTGTGGTTTTGGATAGGAACTACATTGCTATTGAGGATACATTTTGTTTTGAGTGATGTAAATGTCCTTTTCCAAGTAAAAGGAGCATCTAAGACCTTCACCAAAGTCCTGTCTTTGTTAAGCAAGGCTCAGGGTAAAAAACAAGACCTTGAAATGCTTCAGCTGGTCAGGTGAGGGGTTTTTTATTATTGTACATAAACAGAAGTAGCTCCAGCTCTGGATTTTGGGTTTTTCCTCCCTGAGACCCTTGAGGAACATCCTCAAGAGATGTGCTCTCAGGAGTGTACAGACATCTCTGATCCTCACTTTTTGGGGGTCACCATTTGAACTTTTAATCAGATAACCATCGTTTTTATAATCGAGGAATTTCAATAGTGGGTTTACTCTTTCACTAAAGGTAACAAGTTTCAAGGTGTCCAACTTTTCTGTGCCAGACTGTGGCTTTCCATGCTGGACTTGAGAGCAGGGAAA
The DNA here is from genome assembly GCF_000700745.2 of Antrostomus carolinensis. Lineage (NCBI taxonomy): Eukaryota > Metazoa > Chordata > Aves > Caprimulgiformes > Caprimulgidae > Antrostomus > Antrostomus carolinensis. The sequence goes on from NW_010296121.1 coordinate 3,390, forward strand.
GGGATGGTGTGGAAGTGGTGAGACAGAGCAGGTGAGCTCGGCTGTTGGAAGTTCCCCAGGTAATCTGGAGGAAAAAAAGGCAGAAGCCCTTGGACAGCCTGTGGGGAGGCTGCAAGTTGAGGTGTAAACTGAACATGGGGTAAGGAAAGGAGACAATGCTTCTCCTGCCCACGTGGTGCATCCAGCAAGATGCTGCCCAGAGGGTCTGAAGGTCATACCTGGAAGATCTGGGAAATAAAAGCGGACCGCCTAGCTACTTCCCTGCACCTTCCCCGTGCAATTAATCAACAGTTACAGCCTGTCAATTAGGCTAAGTGGCGAACAATGTGTTTCTGTCATTTCAGCAACTTCAGTTGAAATGTGTTCCCATGGGCCGGGCTGGCCACTGGAATCTGGTTTTGTTTCTTTTTTGTAGCTTCTGTCTGCTGGTTGGCAAATGAGGGAATTGGGTGCGACAGGCAGAATTCGTGCATGCTGGGGGTGGGCTGGAGAAACCCTCTGCTTTTGGAGCTGAGAAAAGCCTTAAAGGAAGTTACAAGTGTCCGAATGCTTAAGGTTAAGCTGAATAAGGTCAAGATCAAATTTTTCAAGTCCCTCTAACAAGATTCCCAAAGTGCTACTTGTGATCGTTATCAGAGTTGAGGGACAACACGAGTGTAGCATCACGGGCAGCTTTGCGTGGGATTTATCGCAGGGTGTCTCCAGCAGCGAGCGCACAAGCTTCGGCCACATTTCCACGTAACTTGCTGCTTTCGTGCAGGAGAAGCGGGGCTGTTCTGTGTGCTGCCGTGGGCAGGACGCTTTTTGTGCCGAGGTCGTTCCACACCAGCACTGGTGTGGCTTTGTGGGAGTGGGAACCCCTGTGGGATCGTGCAATGGGGCCGCATTGACTTTGGGTAATTTATGGTCATTTTTTGAGCCTGGTGTAATCAAATCATCCTGAAAAACATGAAGGAGCCCAGGAAAGGAAATGTAAAAATCCCACCCCTCCTTTTTCTCTGCTGCCCTGATAAAATGCTTTCCAGCCAGCCAGGATCTTGGAAGAACATCCTTATTTTATGAATGACTTTAGGGAGAGAATCAATCCCCACCAGGAAACCATTGGGGAGGGTGAATTTTGTTATATTTTGCCAGTAAACAAAAACTGGTACATTTAATACTTGCCCAAGTCCTGTGGGATCTCTCTGACTAATGCGAAATGACAGTTGTCACAATATTCCGTATAAATACCCGTCTATTTGCAGGTGTCTGTTCTATCTTTAATGTGATCCCACCTTTCTTGCTGTGAGGGAGAAAGAGATGATCGATGGGCTCTGCACCTATGTCTATCACTTACATTGTTATGTCGTTGATAAGAATTCAGGGATTTTAATGCACTTGCTAGCTCGCCACGGTAATTGTTATTCCTGTGATTCAGCCACAGAGCGTGGGTTGGTGAGGTTGTGGTGACCTGGTTGTGACACAGGCAGTGGGTGACTGCACAGCAGCGACCTGTACCCTGAACAGAGCTGTTGTTCCACATCAGACCAGGGTGCAATAGGGGGAGTGTAGTGAGAGTAAAAAGTGGGGAGAAAAAAAAGAATTAAAAAAATGAGGAGGATTTGTAACGTCTGATTCAAGTGCGCGTAGCACGAGGAATGCTTTGCCCCATATTTTGATAAATTTACAGGCTGTTTCTTTAGGTTTAGTTTTACATGTTTGATCCAGTATTAAGCAAACATTCTTAACGTGACTGGTATTTTTCCTCGTGGATAACTTGAGCTCTTAATGTATTAATTTACATATATACGTATCTATTTATACACATATATATATTTACATTGCTATAATTTACTTGCTCACATTCAGTGAATTATTCATGAGGGATGTTTTGAATTTTAATTCATCAGCATCTCGCTTAACACAGACTCTAAATGTATTTTTGACCTCAGAGACGATTTGCCACGACACCGGCCACGTACACATCCCGGGACTGTTGGAAGGGCTTTGCAGGAGCTTGGGTTAGGGGAAGCATCCTGGTGTGATTCTTCTCGCTCCAGCCCAGCAGGACCAGGTCGCTGCTGCACCCATCAAACCTACGTCCCACTCATCCTGCCAGCTCCTAATTTCAGAAACCTGAGTACAAAGAGCCCCAGAACCAGCACTCCCTGGTCACCACCTCTATAACCCCAATATTGACCCGTGGTGGAACGTGCTGGCTGATGGATTTACGTACCGTGCTGGGTTTAAGCAGCCTCAGACAGCCTTTGACTATTGAATAAAGCATTTTTGTAGCCTGCTCAAAATCTTCTAGCTGCGTTTACGTTTTAATAGGTGCTGCTGTAGAATAGAACATATTTTTATTGCTTACATTTATCAGTAAGAGCAAAAACTGATTGCCTGGTTGCGGCTTTGCAGAGAATACACTCTTCTGAAGTAATCAGTATGTGAAACTATTTCAGGGAAAATACCACAGAATTTTTAACTTGTCAGATAACCATGCTGTGCCTGCATTTGATTGCTGATATACATTATCGGAAAGAAATTCTATTTAAAAATAAAATTTTCAGCAATGTCAATGGAATAAAATGAGCAGGAAGCAGAAAACCACATCCCTTTGTTTCATGTGAAAGGGAGACCTCTAATACCTTCATTTTAAAAAGTAAAATTAAGCAAAGTATGTAAGCTTTTGAAATTGCTTGTCCAAAATCCGTTGCTGTTGAAGGACAGTTTGCCTTTGCAACTGCACTTGAGGCGTTTCCTCTGATAGTGAAGGAAGTGTGGACGGGAAGGTGGAGGTATCCCAGCAAAGGGGTTTTTGGTGGCACTGCTCCTTTTTTGGGGGGATGCCTGGTTGGCGCAGGGACACTGTGCGCCCCGTGGGTGACTCCCACGCATGGGGTGGTCTCGCCTGCAGGCAGGGTCTGCCTGGGCTGCCCTTCCCCGGGGCAGGAGGTGCTACGCAATGGCCATGGTCCCACGATGGCTGTTGGCAGCGCCCACTGTCGCCGCGCAGCACCGAGCCAACGGCCGCGTGCCCTGGGAAGCCTCTCCATCCTCTCCTGGCCTTCCCAGGAGGTGGCTCGTTAGAACCACAGATGCGATTTAAAGACACGCTCGCCAGATGTTTAACAGGACCCGGCACCAGCAGCAGAAGGAGTGGGTGAAGGTGGGTGGTGTTGTGCCATTCTGCAGGCTGTGGTGGAATTTCAGAGCCAGGTCATACAAACTGCTTGGAAGGCAGCGGCGCCTCAGTGGTTCTTACCAGCCGGCATCTGGAGCACCTGCAAAAGCCGGGTGGCACGTCTCTAACCAGGACACGGCACAGTGTGATTTAGGGGGAAGCTCGGATTTTGCAGTCTGCAGACAATTTGGGCTGATGGATCCACTCGCTAAAGCTAACGTGGGTCTGCTCAGGACAAACAGCTTTGTCTGCAAAGCCCCTGCTTGGAGACATTTTGATGCTGATTTGACAGGAAGCGCAGTGGTGATGGATGGATGGGCAGCATCCCATAAACCACGTGTTGCTTTAAAAAGTTTTATCAGGTACTTTACAAAGTTAAGCCAAAGTTTTGGGGTTGAAAATTGAATCATTATTCAGACCCTGTTTTCCACTGGAAAAAATGGATGTTGATGAATCCGTTGTTGATGAATCCAGTGCTCTCGAATCAATTTCTTATAAAGCAAAGTGACTTTGTGTTTTGCTTGGCATGGCGATTTGCAAGCAACACCTGTCCCAAAAGAGACAAATGTGGTGACTCACGCAGCAAAATGAAGTCAAAATGCAGTAATAATAGTAGAAGTGCTTATTATAAACAGAGCACTGTATAAAATCAGAAGGGATGTTTGATTATTGACGTTAAGAAGTCTCTGTCAACTGCTAACAAACGTGGCATCACAGGGCTTCCTTCTTCCTGCTCTAACTTTTTGAAAGTTACCTTTATTTATTTATTTATTTTTTAGTCTGCATTTCTGAGTGCTTTTCATGTTCTCTATCTGCTTTGCAGCCTTTTAAATGATATTTTCCCCCCACCTTGGTAGGGATAATCCATCAAATTCTAGCATGCCACATTATTAAGGTTGCATGGTGGCCCTTTGAGCCTGGTGATGCCGGCCTCGCTGCACAAAACATGCATCACGTGGAAAGAGCCCTGTGGATCTTTTTCTTCTGACCTCTCTCACTGCTAAAATACTGTCCTGTGGATATCAAATGAAAAGGGTACAACCTTATTTCTTCAAAGATCAGCCGATCTAGCCCAGAGGCGTAATAAAATTCCAAACTTTGCTTTTAGGAATCATCTTTTATAAGTAATATTTTTCAGAGTTAAATGGTAGGTACACAGTTGAGAAATAAAATACCAAGGCTCAGTGCCTTGGAGCTGTGTAGGGTTTTATGTTGTGGTGATGGCTCAGTTTCATTAGGAGGGTTACATCATGTAACGATGGTCCCTTTTCCTGTGGAAGCTGCTTCAGTATTGACTTAGTCCAGTCTTGCTGCTGGTCCTCTTGTAACAAAGAGTGGTGTACGGGTCTGCACTGGTGCTGCCCACAAAACCTTCAAACGTTTGGTCTGAAGCTCTTTGTCTCAGGGTGGAGAAGCTTTCAATTTGCTCACGTTAATCTAGAGAACTGTAAATACTTGGATTTGTTGTTAGAGTTGAAGCAAGGGCAGAGGTGTTGGGAAGCTTCTGGTCAGCAGGGCCCCAGCCTGATTGTGCAGACCCGGTCCATGAGCATCCCGGTCCACGCTGGCTGCGTGAACTTACACGGCATGGGAAGGTACAGCTGCTGGGTGAGAGCCTCCGTTGGGTAAATGGAGGAAGCCTTATTTCAGTCTGTGGCAGTAAGAGCGCTGCTGTTTTTCATACACAAAATGGGTTGTCTGTTGCCAAAACAGACTGTTGCCGTCTGCCTGCGGGTCTTGTGCCATCAGCAGCTGTGTTCGTGGGGAGGTTCTACAGCCACGTGGTGTCACACAACAAATCCAGAGTGCTACGCGAACGTGGTCGTTAGGATTCTGTGCTTTTGCCTGTTAATGGTACCGCAGAATAGTGATAATTATACGAAGCATCATTTAACATCATTGCCAGTGTGCTCTGCGTTTATTTATACACATTTTAATTCACAGTCAGCAGAACCCAGACTTTCGAAAGCACTCGATAAGTAGAATATCCCATGGCTATTGCTCTGTTACTAGGCTGCAAGTATTTTTGTAATTGAACCCATTTACCATGGGCCATTTTGTGAGTTATCCAAGGGGCCCTCCATTTCTTTTTATTTCTTGGTTCACCCTTGCAATATTGGAGGACCAGTTCCCAAAGAGAACATCTGCTGCTGCTCGCTCCTTCTCAGGAATCCATTAAAAGTTCATTAAACTTTTTACAGACACAAATTCAAAGGGCTGAAAATTGCTGGAGTTTAGAAAATGTGAGGAGAATATGAAAGGCTTTTCCATTTCACCCCAATGTTGTGGGATAAAATACCAGTTACATGTTACTTTGGCTTGACTTTTACAGCAAGTATAAACGTTGTGTTGTTACAGCCAAATCATAAGGCTGAGACCAGGCTGAGCAACAAGCCAGAGTGTGGGAGTGAAAGGAGCCTTTGTACACAAGCGAGCAAAGTGATGTGCTCTGGCCTTGAGTAGCCCTGGCTGTAAAGCAGAAAAGCAAAGAGCAGAAAATGGAAACCATCAGGAGAGCATCAGGTCTGGGGCATCTGCCACAAAAGTCTGCTGATAAATAAGTGTCACGTGCGTCAGATCGGCACGTGTCTGGGGAAAGTGTTCAGCCTGTTAAACTGGTGCAGCACTGGTGCTTTCTGGGAGGTGCTGAGTCTCAGACAGTGGAGATGCTGCTGGAAATCCTGGGAGGGGAAGCTGTGCTGCTGCCTTCCAACACAGGAAAACTTACTCTTGTCTTACCGGCCGTGCCACATCCTCAACCCTGGAGGAGTGGGGCATGGTCCTTGGGATCAGCCCATTGTAGAAGCCGACCTTTCTCCGCTCTGTTTGAAGCTCTTATTCCCATCCTGCTGCCAGCATCAATATCTAATTTGCATTCATTGAGGAGCAGCTGGTGCTTCCTCCTATTGTTCTTGGAAAAAAACCCAGAGTATCCTAAATATTTTGTGACTTTTAAATCCTGTAGATCTATATATAGAACTTGCCCTGTCTCTAAAATGAACTTCAGTTTATACTTACTGTTAACTACTTATTACCGAGGAAGCCAAAACGCAGGCGTGCTCTAGTACATTCCTTTTGGTTCTGTGGGAAGCAGGAACCTTTGGTGGTTTCCCTGCAGGTGGTTCAAACTCTTGACGTGCTAAACGAGATATGACCTTGGGATGCGAGATATAATTTGTCTATTATCTGGAAGTCGTGGAAGCAGATATTAAAAATGGACTTAATCTTATTTTACAAGGAGTCAGGGCATGTCATGCTGCTCATAATTAGTAATAAACTTATCCCTGCCTGACTACTTTTTATGATGTTTTTATTTTTTATTGATATAATCACGCTTATGCTGATCATTCCTTGGAAGCAATAGCGGGCTCACTGTAACAGAAATGTCTCTTATTTTGTCAGCGGGGTCTTCCAGGTTTTCTTTTGGTTTGGCAGTCGTTAGCAATAATTTTGCTATTGTTTAAGCTCACTTTTCTGGTTACTCACACCTGAAGCTGGAACAAACAGGTTGCAGTTTCCTTCCTCCAGTGAAGAGGAAGGACTTGTACTGCTCAAGCAGAATGTATATGCCTTTTCAGATTTTTAACTTACAACAAACTGAGATCTGCTGTGCTCATGTTTCTTTTTTTATAAAAAGAATGAAAGAAAAATCCTCAAAATAAAGAAAAAAAAAAAGTGAACAAATGCATATTTTACTCCATGGGCTTCTGCCTCAGTGCCGCGTGGTACGATGCTGATCTACCCAGCCTTAATACTGTGGCCAAGCCTAAAAGTGCCACCTCCGCATTGAACACTGCTACCTGCTAGCTCGCGGAGACGCCGAATGATGTATTTGACTGTTATTTTTTGCAAGATATTCCTGATATGTGGATTCTCATCTGCTTTTTGGCTTCCTGTTGCCTTCCTGTATCTTACCTGGGCTCATGACTCTGGCAGATGTAACCCCTGAGCTGCAATAGCCAATGTAAATGGTAACAGACATGACCTTGGCTGTCTTGTTCTGGGTGAGAAGCGGGAAATGGTGGTGAAAAAGTCTCGGTAGGCAGCAGCCAGGGAGGTGAGCCATGAAACTTCCCCGTTTCATCTGCCTTTTGCAAGCTGTTCACGCACTCACTAGCACATGCGTCCTCAAAAGTGCTGTGCAACTCGTTGGGATCACTTTGCAAACTTTTTGCTGTACCTGCAGGAGACCTTGAACTATAAAATAGCATTTTATTATCTGCATAACGCTGGACTCTTGCAAGTAATGCCAATGTCAGAAAGATTGTTAATAAATAATGAACAGCAGAATGAGCCAAGGGTTGACCTTTTGTAGAGCACCATCTGTCACCGCAGCTTCGCTTGATCTTTACTTCCAGTGTTGATTTCTTTTCCCATCCCCCTTTGGGGATATTGTGGGTTTCACTCTTATTAATAGCTTTTGTCTGACTTGTAAAAACCCTTGTAAAATTGAGAGGTCCCCGACTTCCATGGGAGACAAATATTTGGGGAACTAAATCACAGATATTTGTGGAACTGCCAGTGATTATAAACAACCCTCCTGGGACCAAGTGTGTGTGGCAGAGGAAAGCTGCTTGAAAACGTCCCTGGATTCCATGAGTTAGGGACAGTGTCTAAGAGCATCCTTGGGACACTAGATCATAACTGAATTTACAGCTGCTGTGTTTTCCACTTTCTGTCTTGTCTGGCAATGGGAAGGTGAGAAAAAAGACAAAATCCA